>NW_024059820.1:0-31081 GCF_016432855.1 Salvelinus namaycush | reverse complement strand
CTCGTACTTTCTTTCTCCTTTTACTCTACATCCCACCACCTCCCCACACACCTTTAATCGCACGGAGCAATTCCATCGTTGTGACTTTATCTTCTCCCATCAACTCCACTGCCACCGTAAATTATTTTCCATATTTTATTCCTCCTTCATCTCCATGTTTCTTCCGTTGAGCATTTTTTCTTTGTCCTTGTCCTTTCCATTAGCCATTGCCATGTTGTCCGTCATAGTCAAACAAAAATGAGACCAAAAACCTCTCCCCCAAGCAGCAAAACTGCAAAGGGGGAAAAAAAACGAAGCAAACTTAAATGTATTCAAATGCACAAATCGAAATTCAACTTCAAAAAACGTTGAAAAATAACCAAAAAAGCTCTCAAGCAAACACTCTCAAGCAAACAAACACTCACAGCTCAATCACCTGCACCTGTCTCACTTTCCAAACAGGAAGTGCTCACTCAGGTCTGGTAAGGCTGTAAGCGAATGAAACAATTCTTGGTACACCATATAAAGTCAAAGTGAGTCTGATAAACAGACATTGCATTTTCACCAATTAGATAAGCAGCTTGAACTTTGGGTCACTCAAAAAGTGGAAGAAATGACATGTACTGTAGCATCAAATGCTTACGACAAGGCAGTGTTGCTGATGAAATAATGCAAGAGCACACCCTAGTGGACAAAATGCTTACAGCACCTGTTATTCCCAGGTGGTCTCCCATGCAAGTACTAACCAGGCCCAACCCTGCTTAGCTTCCAAGATCAGACACGATAGGGCGTATTTAAAAAAAAATTGTATCTTTTATTATGAAAACCAAACCATTTTTACAACATTCAGTCAATAATAAACATGGATGAACAATTCACCCTTTTTTCAAAAACAGAAAATGAAAAGAAAAACAATTAATATCACAATCCTTCACTAAAACCAATTAATAATTAAAAACAAGTTTTCCATTCGACTCAATTTCAATAAAATTGCTCCCCCACACAAACAATTTTTCAAAATTACATCCACCATATTTATATATTACTTCTATATCTTTCTCTAAAATACTTCTAAATAAAACCTCCACGCTCACAATTTTCCCTTCATAATGTCCCAAATTCCTTCTTAGTCTTACAGCGTATCTGGCATGACTAAGAACAAAATTCATCAAATTAAAATTAAAAACGTAGCTTTTCCCAGTTAAACCAAAAAGAAACAACCTCCTCCACTCCACCCCAGCAACAATCTCTTCTCCCCAATGTTGTACTAAAATCCCCTTTAAAAACTTATGAAACTCTTCTAATCTACTACATTCAACAAAAAAGTGCATAAAATTTTCCACCCCCGTACCACAAATATCACATTCTCTTTTAATATCTCTATTTATTTGATGTAAAACCACGTTCGTAAAAATCCCTATTATGTTTCAATTTAAAATCATTGTCTTCACATTCTATAGAATTATATTTTACATTTACATTCTTCCATATTGATTTCACATCTATATTTGCAAACACCCTAGACCACACTTTTCCCGAAGCAGGAGTTTTTATCTCTCTTAAAATACATTTTTCATAAACCTTTTTAACTTTCAAACCTGACAAATCATACTTCTTCCCATTACTTTCATAATATAAAACCGGTAAACCCCTAGCTCTTGTAGCCACCTCTTTATTTATTAAAACACCCCACTCCCCAGGAAGACATCCTAATATTCTCTTATACATGTTCTCCACAGTAGTTCTACTTATTTCATCATTTTCTTCAACCACATTATCAAATATTGCCTGACATGGAAGGAACCCCGGAATGACCTCATATAAAATGTCCCCAATCTGTCTCATCCCAGCCCTCATAAAATATTTACAAAACAACATCTTATTATTATACTGTATCTTGGGATTTAAAAAAATTGACTGATTTAAAATATTGTTTAAAATGGTCTTATCTATTTCACATTTGCTCAATTGTGTCTTTAAATCTAAAAACCTTTCAATATTATAAATAGGCTCAATATCACATTTCCTCATTTCTTCATTCAATTTTGCTCTTAAATAATTTTCTTCTCTTGTCATCCTACTCCTCTTCTTCCTTGCATATCTAATACTAAAAACTTTTATTTTTTTCTTTACATTTTCCCACCACTGGCACTTATCATTCCCTTTTTGCTTATCCTCCATTTCATGTTCTATCAAAGATTTAAGTTGTTTCCCATATTCCTCATCACCTAGATACCCTGCATTCATACACCAAATTCCCCCCCCCCTTTCCTTTCCTTATCTAACCCCACCGAAAATGTTAACCCAGCATGATCACTAAAAGTTGTAAAAATATACTTAATATCCTTCATAAAATTCCTTAACCCTTCATTTACTAAAACCAGATCTATCCGTGTCTGTTTCAACTCCCCTAAAACCACCTGCCTTCTAGAAAATCCTCTCTTGTTCGGATTCTCGTCCCTCCATATATCAATCAAACTGTTTTCAAACATAATCTTCCTTAAAACCCCCCTAGATACGTCACTTCTAAAAATAGCTCCCCTTGTCATATCTAGTCTATTCATTTTAACATTAAAATCCCCAACTAAAATACAGTTACCCTTGCACCATTTCCCTAATTCTAAAAAATAAATTCCTTCTCTCTATCTCATTATTCGGCGCATAAATATTTATAACCCTAAAAACCTTATTCAAAATCCAAAATTAAAATCCTCCCATTATTATCATTATATATCTTCTTCACATTTTCTACTATATCCTTCCTTAATAAAATTGCAACCCCACTTGAATTCCCCCTGCCATTGTTTACATAAATAAAATCCCTCCTTATTTTTTGTACTTCTAAAACACATACATTATCCCAGTGCGTCTCTTGAATACATAAAATATCTGAATTCTTCATTTGTACTATTCTATTAAATTTTCCCATTGTTCTCAAACCATTTGCATTTATTGACATTATATTGACCATTCTAATAAATAATAAAATAATAAAATATAATTTCATTATCCTCTACCTGTTATCCAGTTTCTTTCCTCTTCCACCCTTTCTTTCCCCCTCCTCCCGCCGCTTTCCTCTTCCTGTATCCTCCCCTCGTTCTTTCAATCTTTTCCCCATCATCCGTGTCCGATATCTCCTCCAAGTCCATTTTATCCAGCCAACTCAACTTCTTGACATCCACATCCGTTGTGCTCCCCGTGTTCATCTCCGTTTCTGGTATAGTCGTTGTGCTCCCCGTGTTCATCTCCGTCTCTGGTATTGTCATCGTTGTGCTCCCCGTGTTCATCTCCGTCTCATGTATAGCCGTCGTTGTGCTCCCCGTGTTCATTTCCGTTTCTGTTATTGTCATCAAACCCAAAACCATTTCTTCACCACCCGAGGTACTTGTTAGTGCTGTGCTTTCCCCCAAAACCTGTGAGCCCCGTGCTTCCCCCCAGTCCACTCCCCCCCTCCTCCTGAAAACTCCATCCTCTTATTTCTGAATCCATACTGCTCCCAATTTCATTCATCTTCTGGTCCTTCTTCTCCCTTCTTCCTTCCTCCGTCTCTCCACCACGTCCTCTCTTCCATCTTCTTCTCCTTCTTGCGACAATACAACTGCTTCCTCGAATAGTACTTGACTCCCCTCTTCAGCCATAACCTCTCCACAGTTGCACTCCGCCAATCTCTTTCTGCATCCACCACAAAAATTCCTTTCCTTCTCTCCGACACATTCTCTCGCATAATGGCCTTGATTGCCGCACTTGAAACACTTAAATTCAGGGCAGTCTTTAACTATGTGCCCCGGTTGAATACACAATCGACAAACTCTGACCTGTTTGTCATGAATTACCCTGAAGTATTCTGCTCCCTCCAGCGTCTCAATTCTTGTAGAATATGGCAATGATTTAACTTTTTCTGTGAATTTTACCTTGCAAAATCTTGTCCCGTCAACCACCTCCGTTCCTGGCCAAACTCTCCTCCTTATCTCCGAGACGGCCTTTACTCCCCAGCTACTCAGCTTGCCCAGTATCACACTATCTTCTATGTATACTGGGAGATTCATGAAAGACACCACCAATTCTTTCACATTCATATCTCTCGCCATAATCCTGGTGTCCTTTATCCGTAATCCATCCATTAGACGTTCTTTTCCTTTTCCGTTTCTCATCGTAATTTCATACTTCTTATCCCCTTTCATTCGGCATCCCACCACCTCTCCACACACCTCCTTAATTGCTCGTAGTAGTTCCATTGTCGTCACCTTTTATTCTCCTACCAACTCAATTGCCACCGTGTATTCTTTGCCATATTTCATTCCTCCTTTATCTTCATTTTTCTTCCGTTGCGCATTTTCGTTGTCCTTGTCCATTCCGTTTGTCGTTGCCATGTTGTCCCTCATAGTAAATCAAAAAATGAATCCAAAAAAAGCTCTCCCCCAAGCAGCAAAACTGCAAGGGGGGAAAACTAACCAAACTTAAAACTATTCAAATGAAAAAAACAATAAATTATATAGCAAAATCCAAAAAAATAAACAAAAATAGCTCTCGAGCAAACACTCTCAAGCAAACACTCAAACACTCGCACCTGTCGTCACTTCTCCAATCAGGAAGTGCTCACTCAGGCTGGTAAGGCCGTAAGCGAATGAAACAATTCTTGGTACACCATATAAAGTCAAAGTGAGTCTGATAAACAGACATTGCATTTTCACCAATTAGATAAGCAGCTTGAACTTTGGGTCACTCAAAAAGTGGAAGAAAATACATATTCTCCACAGTAGTTTTACTTATCTCTTCATCTACTTCAACCACATTATCATATATAGCCTGAAATGGAAGAAACCCAGGAATTACCTCATATGCTATGTCACCTAATCTGCCTCATTCCAGCCCTCATAAAATATTTACAAAACAACATCATATTATTGCACTTTATCTTTGGATTTAAAAATATCGGCTGATTTAAAATATTTTCTAAAATGGTACATTCATAATAAATATTTGGTAAAAACTGCCCCCAAGCCTCAAACACTTCTCTGTAAAACAAAGGTATATTACCTAACATTTCCTTCTTCATACTCATCAATAAACCATTGTCCCCATCCTCCCAACCTCCTGCAAATACAAATACAAAAACCTTTTCCACCCATAATCCAATTCACCAAATAAATATTTCCGTACCATTTTTACTCTAATTGCTGTTTTCCTTACACTTAAATCTACCAACTTCAAACCCCCCTCCTCATAACCTGCAATCAAAGTTTTAAAAGCTATTTTCACCCCCTTCCCATCCCATAAAAAATCAACTACAATCTTATTCATTTCAGATAAAACCCATTCTGGCATATCCAAAACATTCATTACATAAATAAAAATTGACATCAACAATGAATTTATTACAATGACTTTCCCTTTTAACTTCTTATGGCTGCAGGGGGCGTATTGAGTAGCCAGATAAAATGTGCCCATTTCAAACGGCCTCGTACTCAATTCTTGCTCGTACAATATGCATATTATTATTACTATTGGATAGAAAACACTCTCTAGTTTCTAAAACCGTTTGAATTATTTCTCTGAGTGAAACAGAACTCATTCTGCAGCACTTTTCCTGACCAGGAAGTGGAATGTCAGAAATATATGCTCTGTTCAACTTCCTGCCTATACATGGTCATGATACGTAAGAGTCTACGTACACTTCATATACCTTCCCCTGGTTGGTCAACAGGCGGTGAGAGATTTTTTTTTGTGTTTATCTTGGTCTAAGGTGGAATAAAAGCTCTTTCTTTGACGTGACCGTCCACTTCCTGTTTCTGGAGCGCGCAAAGGGGACATGGATTTGGCTTCTTTTTAGCTGTCGTTATGAACGACTAACATCTCCGTCTTAGATTTTATTTGATACATGTGACCATATCATCGTAAAGTATGTTTTTTCAATATATTTTAATCAGATTATTGAATTTTTTTCGGGAGTTTTGCCGTGTTCCGTTCTCTGACTTTGTTGTCGTTGGAGAGATCCGTGCCACTCGGCTAGTGTGCATGCTAAATGAAGAGGGATATTTGCCGTTCCAGATCAAAACAACGACTGTTCTGGACAAAGGACACCTTGTCCAACATTCTGACGGAAGATCACCAAAAGTAAGAAACATTTTATGATGCTATTTCTAATATCTGTCGTGCATGTGAACTGGTCGTGGGCGCCCAAGTGTTTCTGGCTATTGTGGCTACGCTAATATAGCGCTACATTTTGTTTTCGCTGTAAAACATTTAATAAATCGGAAATATTGTCTGGAATCACAAGATGCCTGTCTTTCAATTGCTGTACACTATGTATTTTTCAGAAATGTTTTATGATGAGTAATTAGGTATTTGACGTTGGTGTCTGTAAATATTATGGCTGCTTTCGGTGCAATTTCTGATTGTAGCTGAAATGTAAACTATGATTTATACCTGAAATATGCACATTTTTCGAACAAAACATATGCTATACAATAAATATGTTATCAGACTGTCATCTGATGAAGTTTTTTCTTGGTTAGTGGCTATTTATTTCTTTATTTGGTCGAATTTGTGATAGCTACTGATGGAGTATGAAACTGTTGGAGTAAAAAAAAGTGGTGTCTTTTGCTAACGTGGTTAGCTAATAGATTTATGTTGGCTTGATTCACAAGATGTGTACCTTTCATATGCTGTATTGGACTTGTTAATGTGTGAAAGTTAAATATTTAAAAAAAATATCTTTTGAATTTCGCGCCCTGCACTTTGAGCTGGCTGTTGTCATAAGTGTACCGGTGTCGGGCTGCCGCCATAAAAGGTTAATTTCAAAGACCTCCCCCTCCACATATTTACCACCTTTCTAACTTTATTTATTACACCACTCCATGTCAAATGCCTAGCTTCCATTTCCTTCACCCCTAAAAACACTCCTAACACCTTAAAATAATCTTTAACCACTTTAAAAGGAAAATTCCCCTCACTAATCTTCCCAATATACATTACTACTGACTTCTCCATGTTAACCTTTGCACCCGATGCTTGTCCATATACTTTAAAACACTCCATCACCCTTTTTACACTACCCTCATCTCTAACTGTTATAGTGGTATCATCTGCGTATTGATGAATCAAACTAAAACCTCCTTGCGGAGTCTGTACACAATTTATAAGATTATCTTTTTTAAGAAATGCTGCTAAAGGTTCTACCAATAAAACGAATAATAAAGCTGATAAAGGGCACCCCTGTCTCACAGATCTCTCAAGAATAAAAGAATCAGTTAAAACCCCATTACATTTCACCCTACTTTTTGCCTTCTTATATAATAATTTTATCCATCCTATTATTCTATTACCAAAACCATATTTATCCATTACCCTAAACATAAAATCATGTTCCACCCTATCAAAAGCTTCATTTAAATCTATGCTTAAAACAATTCCCCCCATCTTATCATGATTCATTTTATTTATCACATCTCTAATTGTATTAATTGTATCAGCAATATCTCTCCCAGGCACACTATAATTCTGTGTAGGTGCTATAATATCATTTAAAACTTGCTTCATTCTATTTGCCAGTATCTTAGCTAAAATCTTATAATCCGAATTTAATAAACTAATTGGCCTATAATTCTCCAGTTTTAATTTGCTCCCCTTATTTTTATATAAAATCGTTATCAGCCCTGTCACCATAGATTCTGAAACACTATTATTCTCCTCCATATATTGATAAACTTCCAATAAAATAGGTGCTAAAAAACTGGCATATATTTTATAAAACTCTGCAATTATTCCATCTACTCCAGGACTCTTATTTACTTGTAAACCCTTAATCGCATCTTTAACTTCATTCACTGTTATCTTCCCATCACACATTTGCTTATCCTCTACATCAATTTGCACATCCACACTATCCAATATCTCCTTTACACACCCCTCATCCAGCTCCCCTTTCTTAAATAAATCCTTATAAAAATTCTGCACTGTTTCTAATACCTCTACATAATCATTGACAACTTCACCCTTTACATTTTCGATCTCTCTAATATATGTTCTCCTCTGTTTATTCTTCTCTAAACCAAGAAAAAATGAAGTACATTTCTCCCCCTCCAAAACATACTTTTCCTAACTTCTTATAATTGCACCCTTACACTTATCTATTTCATATTTACTCAATTGTGCTTTTAATTGCAAAAACTATTCTATATTATAATTAGGTTCACTGTCACACTTCCTAATTTCTTCATCCAATTTAGCTCTCAACTCATTTTCTTCTCTTTTCATCCTACCTCTCTTTTTCCTTGCATATCTTATACTAAAAACTTTTATTTTTTCCTTAACCTTATCCCACCATAAACACTTATCATTCTCCATTTCACATGCTATCAAAGATTTAAGTTGTTTCCCATATTCCTCATCTCCTAAATACCCTGCATTCATACACCATATTCCACCCCCTGTTCTTTCCTTATCTAAACCCACTGAAAATGTTAAACCTGCATGATCACTAAAAGTTGTAAAAACATACTTAATATCTTTCATAAAATTCCTTAAACCTTCTTTTACTAAAACCAGATCTATCCTCGTTTGTTTCAAATCACCTAAAACCACCTGCCTTCTAGAAAATTCCCTTTTTTCTGGATTTTCCTCTCTCCATATATCAATCATTCCTTTTTCTAACCCCCCTAGATACATCACTTCTAAAAATAGCTCCTCTCAGTCTATCCATTTTAACATTAAAATCCCCAACTACAATACAGTTTCCCTCACACCATTTTCCTATTTCTAAAACTAAATCTTTGCGCTCTATTACAGTATTAGGCGCATAAATATTTATAATTCTAAAAACCCTACTCATATATTCAAAATCTAAAATTAAAATCCTCCCATTATTATCATTATATATATGTTTCACATTATCCACCACATCCTTCCTCAATAAAATAGCAACCCCACTTGAATTCCCCCTGCCATTGTTAACAAAAATAAAATCTCTCCATATTTTTTTTACTTCTAAAATACATACATTGTCCCAATGTGTTTCTTGCAGGCATAAAATATCCGAATTCTTCATTTTAACTATTCTTTGAAAATTTTCCATTGTTCTTAAACCATTCGCATTGATTGACATAAAATTAACCATTCCAATAAATAATAAAAAAAATATATATATTTTCTCATTATCCTCTACCTTTTGTCATGTTTTCTTCCTTTTCCGTCCTTTTTCAACTCCAACGCCGCTTTCCTCTTCCTGTAGCCTCCCCTTGTTCTATCAATCTTTTCCATGTCTTCTGAATCTGAAATTGACTCTAAATCCATCTCTTCCAACCAACTCGAATTCTCCTTTCCTGTGCCTGTTGTGCTGCCTGTATCCATTTGCGTCTCCTCCCCTGTCAGCATCCCACTCCCCTCCACTTCACCTCCTTCCGAGGCACCCACATAGCCCGAGGCCCCCCCCCAAAATCTGTGAGTCCCCAGTGCCTCCTCCTGAAAACTCCCTCTTCTTATTTCTGAATCCATACTGCCCCCTATTTCATCCGTCTTCTGTTCCATCTTCTCCCCTCTTCTTTTCTCCGTCTCTCCACCCCCCACCACGTCCTCTCCTCCATCGTCTTCTTCTGCTCGGGGTGATACATCAGCCTCCACAAAAAGATCCTGGCTCCCCTCCTCATTCACAACCTCTCCACAGTTGCACTCGTCAGCTCTCATGCGACATCCTTCGCAAAATGCCCTTTCCTTTCCACCTACACATTCTCTTGCATAATGCCCTTGCTTCCCACACTTATAACATTTAAATTCAGGGCAGTCCTTCACAATATGCCCAGGCTGAATACAAAGCCTACAAACTCTGACCTGCTTATCATGTATAACTCTAAAGTACTCTCCACCTTCAAGCGTGTCAAACTTTGTAGAGTACGGCAATGATTTCACAGTATCAGTAAATTTTACTTTGCAGTATTTCGTGCCATCTGCTATATCCGTGCCTGGCCAAACTCTCCTCCTGATTTCAGAGACTGCTGATACACCCCAGCTACATAGCTTGGCCAATATAGCACTGTCTTCCATATATACAGGCAGATTCATGAAAGAGACTATAAGTTAATTGGAAACTATATCTCTTGCTATAATTCTTGTTTCTTTAATCATGAAGCCATCCATTAAGCGCTCTTTTCCTTTTCCATTTCTCATCGTGACCTCGTACTTTCTTTCTCCTTTTACTCTACATCCCACCACCTCCCCACACACCTTTAATCGCACGGAGCAATTCCATCGTTGTGACTTTATCTTCTCCCATCAACTCCACTGCCACCGTAAATTATTTTCCATATTTTATTCCTCCTTCATCTCCATGTTTCTTCCGTTGAGCATTTTCTTTGTCCTTGTCCTTTCCATTAGCCATTGCCATGTTGTCCGTCATAGTAAAACAAAAATGAGACCAAAAACCTCTCCCCCAAGCAGCAAAACTGCAAAGGGGGAAAAAAAACGAAGCAAACTTAAATGTATTCAAATGCACAAATCAAAATTCAACTTCAAAAAACGTTGAAAAATAACCAAAAAAGCTCTCAAGCAAACACTCTCAAGCAAACAAACACTCACAGCTCAATCACCTGCACCTGTCTCACTTTCCAAACAGGAAGTGCTCACTCAGGTCTGGTAAGGCTGTAAGCGAATGAAACAATTCTTGGTACACCATATAAAGTCAAAGTGAGTCTGATAAACAGACATTGCATTTTCACCAATTAGATAAGCAGCTTGAACTTTGGGTCACTCAAAAAGTGGAAGAAATTACATGTACTGTAGCATCAAATGCTTACGACAAGGCAGTGTTGCTGATGAAATAATACAAGAGCACACCCTAGTGGACAAAATGCTTACAGCACCTGTTATTCCCAGGTGGTCTCCCATGCAAGTACTAACCAGGCCCAACCCTGCTTAGCTTCCAAGATCAGACACGATAGGGCGTATTTAAAAAAAAATTGTATCTTTTATTATGAAAACCAAACCATTTTTACAACATTCAGTCAATAATAAACATGGATGAACAATTCACCCTTTTTTCAAAAACAGAAAATGAAAAGAAAAACAATTAATATCACAATCCTTCACTAAAACCAATTAATAATTAAAAACAAGTTTTCCATTCGACTCAATTTCAATAAAATTGCTCCCCCACACAAACAATTTTTCAAAATTACATCCACCATATTTATATATTACTTCTATATCTTTCTCTAAAATACTTCTAAATAAAACCTCCACGCTCACAATTTTCCCTTCATAATGTCCCAAATTCCTTCTTAGTCTTACAGCGTATCTGGCATGACTAAGAACAAAATTCATCAAATTAAAATTAAAAACGTAGCTTTTCCCAGTTAAACCAAAAAGAAACAACCTCCTCCACTCCACCCCAGCAACAATCTCTTCTCCCCAATGTTGTACTAAAATCCCCTTTAAAAACTTATGAAACTCTTCTAATCTACTACATTCAACAAAAAAGTGCATAAAATTTTCCACCCCCGTACCACAAATATCACATTCTCTTTTAATATCTCTATTTATTTGATGTAAAACCACGTTCGTAAAAATCCCTATTATGTTTCAATTTAAAATCATTGTCTTCACATTCTATAGAATTATATTTTACATTTACATTCTTCCATATTGATTTCACATCTATATTTGCAAACACCCTAGACCACACTTTTCCCGAAGCAGGAGTTTTTATCTCTCTTAAAATACATTTTTCATAAACCTTTTTAACTTTCAAACCTGACAAATCATACTTCTTCCCATTACTTTCATAATATAAAACCGGTAAACCCCTAGCTCTTGTAGCCACCTCTTTATTTATTAAAACACCCCACTCCCCAGGAAGACATCCTAATATTCTCTTATACATGTTCTCCACAGTAGTTCTACTTATTTCATCATTTTCTTCAACCACATTATCAAATATTGCCTGACATGGAAGGAACCCCGGAATGACCTCATATAAAATGTCCCCAATCTGTCTCATCCCAGCCCTCATAAAATATTTACAAAACAACATCTTATTATTATACTGTATCTTGGGATTTAAAAAAATTGGCTGATTTAAAATATTGTTTAAAATGGTACACTCATAATAAATATTTGGTAAAAACTCCCCCCAAGCCTCAAACACTTCTCTATAAAACAAAGGTATATTACCTAACATTTCCTTTTTCATACACATCAATAAACCATTGTCCCCCATCCTCCCAACTTCCTGCAAATACTCCTTAAAAAATCTTTTCCATCCATAATCTAATTCACCATATAAATATTTACGTACCATTTTGACTCTAATTGCTGTTTTCCTCACATTTAAATCCACCAACTTCAAACCCCCCTCCTCATAACCTGCAATCAATGTTTTAAAAGCTATTTTCACCCCCTTCCCTTCCCATAAAAAATCTACTACAATTTTATTCATTTCAGATAAAACCCATTCTGGCATATCCAAAACATTCATTACATAAATAAAAATTGACATCAACAATGAATTTATGACAATTACTTTCCCTTTTAATTTCAAAGACCTCCCCCTCCACATATTTACCACCTTCCTAACTTTGTTTATAACTCCACTCCATGTCAGATCCCTAGCTTCCTGTTCCTTCACCCCTAAAAACACACCTAACACCTTAAAATAATAATTTACCATTTTAAAAGGAAAAGTCCCCTCATTAACTTTTACCGCCTCTCAACCCCGTATCCGGGATCACCCCCCACCCCCCCCACACTGATTAGCATCGCTAGCATAGCTTCACAAGTAAATAGTAGCATCTAAATATCATTAAATCACAAGTCCAAGACACCAGATGAAAGATACAGATCTTGTGAATAAACCCATCATTTCTGTTTTTTAAAATGTTTTATAGGGAAGACACAATATGTAAATCTATTAGCTAACCACGTTAGCAAAATACACCATCTTTCTTTGTCCACCATTTTCTCTCTCCACCACTAGCTATCACCAATTCGGCTAAACTAAGATATTGATAGCCACAAACCAAGAAAAAAACTCATCAGATGACAGTCTGATAACATATTTATGGTATAGGATAGGTTTTGTTAGAAAAATGTGCATATTTCAGGTATAAATCATAGTTTGCCATTGCAGCCAGCATCACAAATCTCACCAAAGCTCCTAGAATTACTACACAGAGCAACGTGTATTACCAATTTACTCATCATAAAACATTTCTTAAAAATACACAGCACATAGCAATGGAAAGACACAGATCTTGTGAATTCAGACAACATTTCAGATTTTCTAAGTGTTTTACGGCGAAAACACAATGAATCGTTATATTAGCATACCACATATGCAAACGTTACCAGAGCATTGATTCTAGCCAAAGAGAGCGATAACTCAACATCGCCAAAATATATTAATTTTTTCACTAACCTTCTCAGAATTCTTCAGATGACACTCCTGTAACATCATATTACACAATCCATATAGAGTTTGATCGAAAATGTGCATATTTAGCGGCACAAATCGTGCTTACACAATGGAAATAGTGTTCAACTACTCAAGCAATCTGCCGGACGTCAGCTTTCAGAGTGATCTAGTTTAATCGAAAGCTAATCATATACTTGACTAAAAAAACAGAGTTGACAGGAATCGAAAGACAAATTAGTTCTTAATGCAACCGCTGACTTACATTTTTAAAATTATCCTTACTTTTCAATACAGGGTTCGCCAAGTGAAGCTATACCAAACAAAATGGCGAAATATGCGTTTAAAATATTTCGACAGAACAACGATTTATCATATTAAATATTGCTTACTTTGAGCTGTTCTTCCATCAGATTCTTGGGCAATGTATCCTTTCTATGTTATAAATTTCTTTTGGGTCGATAGATGTCCTCTGTCCTTCGAAATGTCCACTACCAACGACCGAGACCCCCGAAACGTTCCCAAAGCTAAAAAGTGCACGACAAAGAAATTCCTCAGAATCGCACTAAACGGATATAAATTGCTATAAAACGGTTCAAATTAACTACATTATGATGTTTTTAACAACTATAACGAGTAAAAACATGACGGATACATCTAACGTTTAAAATTGAGCGTTTGAAAATGGCATCGTGAGGTCCTCTTCGCGCAATGTTCAGCGTCGAAAGGAAGGCTCCTCTCGCTCCTTGGCCTTTTATAACCTCTGAGAGCTACGCAGCAAGCCCATTCCACTTCTCATTGGTTACTGACATCCAGGGGAAGGCGGGTGCAGTTCATGTCGTTCCATAGGATATACACAGACTTTTAAAACTGATCTGAAATCAGAGCTTCGCTCTCAGACCATCGCAGTACCTGTCATGGATTTCGCTGTAGAAAGAGTTCTGGGTCACCCACAGACAAAATTCCAACGGCTATAGAAACTAGAGAGTGTTTTCTATCCAATAGAATTAATAATATGCATATTGTACGAGCAAGAATTGAGCATGAGGCAGTTTAATTTGGCGACACCCAGAAATAAAAAATGCTAACTGCGCCCTATTCACTTTTGCTCCTGAGGCTTGCTCATATACTTTAAAACACTCCATCACCCTTTTAACACTTCCCTCATCTCTAACTGTTATTGTGGTATCGTCTGCGTATTGATGAATTAAACTAAAACCTCCTTGCGGAGTCTCTACACAATTTATAAAATGATCTTTTTTAAGGTATGCCGCTAAGGGTTCTACCGATAAAACAAACAATTTATGCTGATAAAGGGCACCCCTGTCTCACTGATCTCTCAAGAATAAAAGAATCTGTTAAAACCCCATTACATTTTACCCTACTTTTTGCCTTTCTATATAATAATTTTATCCATCCTATTATTCTATTTCCAAACCCATATTTTTCCAGTACCCTAAACATAAAATCATGTTCCACCCTGTCAAAAGCTTTATTAAAATCTATACTTAAAACAATTCCCCCTCTCTTATCGCTATTCATTTTATTTATCACATCTCTAAGTGTAATAATGGTATCACCTATATCTCTTCCAGGCACACTATAATTTTGTGTAGGTGCTATAATATCATTTAAAACCATCTTCATCCTATTTGCCAGTATCTTAGCTAAAATCTTATAATCTGAGTTTAATAAACTAATTGGCCTATAATTTTCCAGTTTCAATTTGCTCCCCTTATTTTTATATAAAATCGATATCAGCCCTGTCACCATGGAGTCTGAAACAGTATTATTATCTTCCATATATTGATACACTTCCAATAAAATCGGTGCTAAAAAACTTTCATACATTTTATAAAACTCTGCAATTAGTCCATCTACTCCAGGACTTTTATTTATTTGTAAACCCTTAATTGCATCTTTCACTTCATCCACTGTTATCTTCCTATCACATATTTGCTTATCCTCAACACCAATTTGCACATCCACACTACCTAAAATCTCCTTTACACACCCCTCATCCACCTCCCCTTTCTTAAATAAATCCTTATAAAAATTCTGTACAGTTTCTAATATCTCAACATAATCATTTACCACTTCACCCTTTACATTTTCAATCTCACTAATATATGATTTCGTCTGTTTAGTTTTCTCTAAACCAAGAAAAAAAGACGTACATTTCTCCCCTTCCAAAACATACTTTGCCCTACTTCTAATAGATGCACCCTTACACTTATCTATTTCACATTTGCTCAATTGTGTCTTTAAATCTAAAAACCTTTCAATATTATAAATAGGCTCAATATCACATTTCCTCATTTCTTCATTCAATTTTGCTCTTAAATAATTTTCTTCTCTTGTCATCCTACTCCTCTTCTTCCTTGCATATCTAATACTAAAAACTTTTATTTTTTTCTTTACATTTTCCCACCACTGGCACTTATCATTCCCTTTTTGCTTATCCTCCATTTCATGTTCTATCAAAGATTTAAGTTGTTTCCCATATTCCTCATCACCTAGATACCCTGCATTCATACACCAAATTCCCCCCCCCCTTTCCTTTCCTTATCTAACCCCACCGAAAATGTTAACCCAGCATGATCACTAAAAGTTGTAAAAATATACTTAATATCCTTCATAAAATTCCTTAACCCTTCATTTACTAAAACCAGATCTATCCGTGTCTGTTTCAACTCCCCTAAAACCACCTGCCTTCTAGAAAATCCTCTCTTGTTCGGATTCTCGTCCCTCCATATATCAATCAAACTGTTTTCAAACATAATCTTCCTTAAAACCCCCCTAGATACGTCACTTCTAAAAATAGCTCCCCTTGTCATATCTAGTCTATTCATTTTAACATTAAAATCCCCAACTAAAATACAGTTACCCTTGCACCATTTCCCTAATTCTAAAAAATAAATTCCTTCTCTCTATCTCATTATTCGGCGCATAAATATTTATAACCCTAAAAACCTTATTCAAAATCCAAAATTAAAATCCTCCCATTATTATCATTATATATCTTCTTCACATTTTCTACTATATCCTTCCTTAATAAAATTGCAACCCCACTTGAATTCCCCCTGCCATTGTTTACATAAATAAAATCCCTCCTTATTTTTTGTACTTCTAAAACACATACATTATCCCAGTGCGTCTCTTGAATACATAAAATATCTGAATTCTTCATTTGTACTATTCTATTAAATTTTCCCATTGTTCTCAAACCATTTGCATTTATTGACATTATATTGACCATTCTAATAAATAATAAATAATAAAATATAATTTCATTATCCTCTACCTGTTATCCAGTTTCTTTCCTCTTCCACCCTTTCTTTCCCCCTCCTCCCGCCGCTTTCCTCTTCCTGTATCCTCCCCTCGTTCTTTCAATCTTTTCCCCATCATCCGTGTCCGATATCTCCTCCAAGTCCATTTTATCCAGCCAACTCAACTTCTTGACATCCACATCCGTTGTGCTCCCCGTGTTCATCTCCGTTTCTGGTATAGTCGTTGTGCTCCCCGTGTTCATCTCCGTCTCTGGTATTGTCATCGTTGTGCTCCCCGTGTTCATCTCCGTCTCATGTATAGCCGTCGTTGTGCTCCCCGTGTTCATTTCCGTTTCTGTTATTGTCATCAAACCCAAAACCATTTCTTCACCACCCGAGGTACTTGTTAGTGCTGTGCTTTCCCCCAAAACCTGTGAGCCCCGTGCTTCCCCCCAGTCCACTCCCCCCCTCCTCCTGAAAACTCCATCCTCTTATTTCTGAATCCATACTGCTCCCAATTTCATTCATCTTCTGGTCCTTCTTCTCCCTTCTTCCTTCCTCCGTCTCTCCACCACGTCCTCTCTTCCATCTTCTTCTCCTTCTTGCGACAATACAACTGCTTCCTCGAATAGTACTTGACTCCCCTCTTCAGCCATAACCTCTCCACAGTTGCACTCCGCCAATCTCTTTCTGCATCCACCACAAAAATTCCTTTCCTTCTCTCCGACACATTCTCTCGCATAATGGCCTTGATTGCCGCACTTGAAACACTTAAATTCAGGGCAGTCTTTAACTATGTGCCCCGGTTGAATACACAATCGACAAACTCTGACCTGTTTGTCATGAATTACCCTGAAGTATTCTGCTCCCTCCAGCGTCTCAATTCTTGTAGAATATGGCAATGATTTAACTTTTTCTGTGAATTTTACCTTGCAAAATCTTGTCCCGTCAACCACCTCCGTTCCTGGCCAAACTCTCCTCCTTATCTCCGAGACGGCCTTTACTCCCCAGCTACTCAGCTTGCCCAGTATCACACTATCTTCTATGTATACTGGGAGATTCATGAAAGACACCACCAATTCTTTCACATTCATATCTCTCGCCATAATCCTGGTGTCCTTTATCCGTAATCCATCCATTAGACGTTCTTTTCCTTTTCCGTTTCTCATCGTAATTTCATACTTCTTATCCCCTTTCATTCGGCATCCCACCACCTCTCCACACACCTCCTTAATTGCTCGTAGTAGTTCCATTGTCGTCACCTTTTATTCTCCTACCAACTCAATTGCCACCGTGTATTCTTTGCCATATTTCATTCCTCCTTTATCTTCATTTTTCTTCCGTTGCGCATTTTCGTTGTCCTTGTCCATTCCGTTTGTCGTTGCCATGTTGTCCCTCATAGTAAATCAAAAAATGAATCCAAAAAAAGCTCTCCCCCAAGCAGCAAAACTGCAAGGGGGGAAAACTAACCAAACTTAAAACTATTCAAATGAAAAAAACAATAAATTATATAGCAAAATCCAAAAAAATAAACAAAAATAGCTCTCGAGCAAACACTCTCAAGCAAACACTCAAACACTCGCACCTGTCGTCACTTCTCCAATCAGGAAGTGCTCACTCAGGCTGGTAAGGCCGTAAGCGAATGAAACAATTCTTGGTACACCATATAAAGTCAAAGTGAGTCTGATAAACAGACATTGCATTTTCACCAATTAGATAAGCAGCTTGAACTTTGGGTCACTCAAAAAGTGGAAGAAAATACATATTCTCCACAGTAGTTTTACTTATCTCTTCATCTACTTCAACCACATTATCATATATAGCCTGAAATGGAAGAAACCCAGGAATTACCTCATATGCTATGTCACCTAATCTGCCTCATTCCAGCCCTCATAAAATATTTACAAAACAACATCATATTATTGCACTTTATCTTTGGATTTAAAAATATCGGCTGATTTAAAATATTTTCTAAAATGGTACATTCATAATAAATATTTGGTAAAAACTGCCCCCAAGCCTCAAACACTTCTCTGTAAAACAAAGGTATATTACCTAACATTTCCTTCTTCATACTCATCAATAAACCATTGTCCCCATCCTCCCAACCTCCTGCAAATACAAATACAAAAACCTTTTCCACCCATAATCCAATTCACCAAATAAATATTTCCGTACCATTTTTACTCTAATTGCTGTTTTCCTTACACTTAAATCTACCAACTTCAAACCCCCCTCCTCATAACCTGCAATCAAAGTTTTAAAAGCTATTTTCACCCCCTTCCCATCCCATAAAAAATCAACTACAATCTTATTCATTTCAGATAAAACCCATTCTGGCATATCCAAAACATTCATTACATAAATAAAAATTGACATCAACAATGAATTTATTACAATGACTTTCCCTTTTAACTTCTTATGGCTGCAGGGGGCGTATTGAGTAGCCAGATAAAATGTGCCCATTTCAAACGGCCTCGTACTCAATTCTTGCTCGTACAATATGCATATTATTATTACTATTGGATAGAAAACACTCTCTAGTTTCTAAAACCGTTTGAATTATTTCTCTGAGTGAAACAGAACTCATTCTGCAGCACTTTTCCTGACCAGGAAGTGGAATGTCAGAAATATATGCTCTGTTCAACTTCCTGCCTATACATGGTCATGATACGTAAGAGTCTACGTACACTTCATATACCTTCCCCTGGTTGGTCAACAGGCGGTGAGAGATTTTTTTTTGTGTTTATCTTGGTCTAAGGTGGAATAAAAGCTCTTTCTTTGACGTGACCGTCCACTTCCTGTTTCTGGAGCGCGCAAAGGGGACATGGATTTGGCTTCTTTTTAGCTGTCGTTATGAACGACTAACATCTCCGTCTTAGATTTTATTTGATACATGTGACCATATCATCGTAAAGTATGTTTTTTCAATATATTTTAATCAGATTATTGAAATTTTTTCGGGAGTTTTGCCGTGTTCCGTTCTCTGACTTTGTTGTCGTTGGAGAGATCCGTGCCACTCGGCTAGTGTGCATGCTAAATGAAGAGGGATATTTGCCGTTCCAGATCAAAACAACGACTGTTCTGGACAAAGGACACCTTGTCCAACATTCTGACGGAAGATCACCAAAAGTAAGAAACATTTTATGATGCTATTTCTAATATCTGTCGTGCATGTGAACTGGTCGTGGGCGCCCAAGTGTTTCTGGCTATTGTGGCTACGCTAATATAGCGCTACATTTTGTTTTCGCTGTAAAACATTTAATAAATCGGAAATATTGTCTGGAATCACAAGATGCCTGTCTTTCAATTGCTGTACACTATGTATTTTTCAGAAATGTTTTATGATGAGTAATTAGGTATTTGACGTTGGTGTCTGTAAATATTATGGCTGCTTTCGGTGCAATTTCTGATTGTAGCTGAAATGTAAACTATGATTTATACCTGAAATATGCACATTTTTCGAACAAAACATATGCTATACAATAAATATGTTATCAGACTGTCATCTGATGAAGTTTTTTCTTGGTTAGTGGCTATTTATTTCTTTATTTGGTCGAATTTGTGATAGCTACTGATGGAGTATGAAACTGTTGGAGTAAAAAAAAGTGGTGTCTTTTGCTAACGTGGTTAGCTAATAGATTTATGTTGGCTTGATTCACAAGATGTGTACCTTTCATATGCTGTATTGGACTTGTTAATGTGTGAAAGTTAAATATTTAAAAAAAATATCTTTTGAATTTCGCGCCCTGCACTTTGAGCTGGCTGTTGTCATAAGTGTACCGGTGTCGGGCTGCCGCCATAAAAGGTTAATTTCAAAGACCTCCCCCTCCACATATTTACCACCTTTCTAACTTTATTTATTACACCACTCCATGTCAAATGCCTAGCTTCCATTTCCTTCACCCCTAAAAACACTCCTAACACCTTAAAATAATCTTTAACCACTTTAAAAGGAAAATTCCCCTCACTAATCTTCCCAATATACATTACTACTGACTTCTCCATGTTAACCTTTGCACCCGATGCTTGTCCATATACTTTAAAACACTCCATCACCCTTTTTACACTACCCTCATCTCTAACTGTTATAGTGGTATCATCTGCGTATTGATGAATCAAACTAAAACCTCCTTGCGGAGTCTGTACACAATTTATAAGATTATCTTTTTTAAGAAATGCTGCTAAAGGTTCTACCAATAAAACGAATAATAAAGCTGATAAAGGGCACCCCTGTCTCACAGATCTCTCAAGAATAAAAGAATCAGTTAAAACCCCATTACATTTCACCCTACTTTTTGCCTTCTTATATAATAATTTTATCCATCCTATTATTCTATTACCAAAACCATATTTATCCATTACCCTAAACATAAAATCATGTTCCACCCTATCAAAAGCTTCATTTAAATCTATGCTTAAAACAATTCCCCCCATCTTATCATGATTCATTTTATTTATCACATCTCTAATTGTATTAATTGTATCAGCAATATCTCTCCCAGGCACACTATAATTCTGTGTAGGTGCTATAATATCATTTAAAACTTGCTTCATTCTATTTGCCAGTATCTTAGCTAAAATCTTATAATCCGAATTTAATAAACTAATTGGCCTATAATTCTCCAGTTTTAATTTGCTCCCCTTATTTTTATATAAAATCGTTATCAGCCCTGTCACCATAGATTCTGAAACACTATTATTCTCCTCCATATATTGATAAACTTCCAATAAAATAGGTGCTAAAAAACTGGCATATATTTTATAAAACTCTGCAATTATTCCATCTACTCCAGGACTCTTATTTACTTGTAAACCCTTAATCGCATCTTTAACTTCATTCACTGTTATCTTCCCATCACACATTTGCTTATCCTCTACATCAATTTGCACATCCACACTATCCAATATCTCCTTTACACACCCCTCATCCAGCTCCCCTTTCTTAAATAAATCCTTATAAAAATTCTGCACTGTTTCTAATACCTCTACATAATCATTGACAACTTCACCCTTTACATTTTCGATCTCTCTAATATATGTTCTCCTCTGTTTATTCTTCTCTAAACCAAGAAAAAATGAAGTACATTTCTCCCCCTCCAAAACATACTTTTCCTAACTTCTTATAATTGCACCCTTACACTTATCTATTTCATATTTACTCAATTGTGCTTTTAATTGCAAAAACTATTCTATATTATAATTAGGTTCACTGTCACACTTCCTAATTTCTTCATCCAATTTAGCTCTCAACTCATTTTCTTCTCTTTTCATCCTACCTCTCTTTTTCCTTGCATATCTTATACTAAAAACTTTTATTTTTTCCTTAACCTTATCCCACCATAAACACTTATCATTCTCCATTTCACATGCTATCAAAGATTTAAGTTGTTTCCCATATTCCTCATCTCCTAAATACCCTGCATTCATACACCATATTCCACCCCCTGTTCTTTCCTTATCTAAACCCACTGAAAATGTTAAACCTGCATGATCACTAAAAGTTGTAAAAACATACTTAATATCTTTCATAAAATTCCTTAAACCTTCTTTTACTAAAACCAGATCTATCCTCGTTTGTTTCAAATCACCTAAAACCACCTGCCTTCTAGAAAATTCCCTTTTTTCTGGATTTTCCTCTCTCCATATATCAATCATTCCTTTTTCTAACCCCCCTAGATACATCACTTCTAAAAATAGCTCCTCTCAGTCTATCCATTTTAACATTAAAATCCCCAACTACAATACAGTTTCCCTCACACCATTTTCCTATTTCTAAAACTAAATCTTTGCGCTCTATTACAGTATTAGGCGCATAAATATTTATAATTCTAAAAACCCTACTCATATATTCAAAATCTAAAATTAAAATCCTCCCATTATTATCATTATATATATGTTTCACATTATCCACCACATCCTTCCTCAATAAAATAGCAACCCCACTTGAATTCCCCCTGCCATTGTTAACAAAAATAAAATCTCTCCATATTTTTTTTACTTCTAAAATACATACATTGTCCCAATGTGTTTCTTGCAGGCATAAAATATCCGAATTCTTCATTTTAACTATTCTTTGAAAATTTTCCATTGTTCTTAAACCATTCGCATTGATTGACATAAAATTAACCATTCCAATAAATAATAAAAAAATATATATATTTTCTCATTATCCTCTACCTTTTGTCATGTTTTCTTCCTTTTCCGTCCTTTTTCAACTCCAACGCCGCTTTCCTCTTCCTGTAGCCTCCCCTTGTTCTATCAATCTTTTCCATGTCTTCTGAATCTGAAATTGACTCTAAATCCATCTCTTCCAACCAACTCGAATTCTCCTTTCCTGTGCCTGTTGTGCTGCCTGTATCCATTTGCGTCTCCTCCCCTGTCAGCATCCCACTCCCCTCCACTTCACCTCCTTCCGAGGCACCCACATAGCCCGAGGCCCCCCCCCAAAATCTGTGAGTCCCCAGTGCCTCCTCCTGAAAACTCCCTCTTCTTATTTCTGAATCCATACTGCCCCCTATTTCATCCGTCTTCTGTTCCATCTTCTCCCCTCTTCTTTTCTCCGTCTCTCCACCCCCCACCACGTCCTCTCCTCCATCGTCTTCTTCTGCTCGGGGTGATACATCAGCCTCCACAAAAAGATCCTGGCTCCCCTCCTCATTCACAACCTCTCCACAGTTGCACTCGTCAGCTCTCATGCGACATCCTTCGCAAAATGCCCTTTCCTTTCCACCTACACATTCTCTTGCATAATGCCCTTGCTTCCCACACTTATAACATTTAAATTCAGGGCAGTCCTTCACAATATGCCCAGGCTGAATACAAAGCCTACAAACTCTGACCTGCTTATCATGTATAACTCTAAAGTACTCTCCACCTTCAAGCGTGTCAAACTTTGTAGAGTACGGCAATGATTTCACAGTATCAGTAAATTTTACTTTGCAGTATCTCGTGCCATCTGCTATATCCGTGCCTGGCCAAACTCTCCTCCTGATTTCAGAGACTGCTGATACACCCCAGCTACATAGGTTGGTCAATATAGCACTGTCTTCCATATATACAGGCAGATTCATGAAAGAGACTATAAGTTAATTGGAAACTATATCTCTTGCTATAATTCTTGTTTCTTTAATCATGAAGCCATCCATTAAGCGCTCTTTTCCTTTTCCATTTCTCATCGTGACCTCGTACTTTCTTTCTCCTTTTACTCTACATCCCACCACCTCCCCACACACCTTTAATCGCACGGAGCAATTCCATCGTTGTGACTTTATCTTCTCCCATCAACTCCACTGCCACCGTAAATTATTTTCCATATTTTATTCCTCCTTCATCTCCATGTTTCTTCCGTTGAGCATTTTCTTTGTCCTTGTCCTTTCCATTAGCCATTGCCATGTTGTCCGTCATAGTAAAACAAAAATGAGACCAAAAACCTCTCCCCCAAGCAGCAAAACTGCAAAGGGGGAAAAAAAACGAAGCAAACTTAAATGTATTCAAATGCACAAATCGAAATTCAACTTCAAAAAACGTTGAAAAATAACCAAAAAAGCTCTCAAGCAAACACTCTCAAGCAAACAAACACTCACAGCTCAATCACCTGCACCTGTCTCACTTTCCAAACAGGAAGTGCTCACTCAGGTCTGGTAAGGCTGTAAGCGAATGAAACAATTCTTGGTACACCATATAAAGTCAAAGTGAGTCTGATAAACAGACATTGCATTTTCACCAATTAGATAAGCAGCTTGAACTTTGGGTCACTCAAAAAGTGGAAGAAATGACATGTACTGTAGCATCAAATGCTTACGACAAGGCAGTGTTGCTGATGAAATAATGCAAGAGCACACCCTAGTGGACAAAATGCTTACAGCACCTGTTATTCCCAGGTGGTCTCCCATGCAAGTACTAACCAGGCCCAACCCTGCTTAGCTTCCAAGATCAGACACGATAGGGCGTATTTAAAAAAAAATTGTATCTTTTATTATGAAAACCAAACCATTTTTACAACATTCAGTCAATAATAAACATGGATGAACAATTCACCCTTTTTTCAAAAACAGAAAATGAAAAGAAAAACAATTAATATCACAATCCTTCACTAAAACCAATTAATAATTAAAAACAAGTTTTCCATTCGACTCAATTTCAATAAAATTGCTCCCCCACACAAACAATTTTTCAAAATTACATCCACCATATTTATATATTACTTCTATATCTTTCTCTAAAATACTTCTAAATAAAACCTCCACGCTCACAATTTTCCCTTCATAATGTCCCAAATTCCTTCTTAGTCTTACAGCGTATCTGGCATGACTAAGAACAAAATTCATCAAATTAAAATTAAAAACGTAGCTTTTCCCAGTTAAACCAAAAAGAAACAACCTCCTCCACTCCACCCCAGCAACAATCTCTTCTCCCCAATGTTGTACTAAAATCCCCTTTAAAAACTTATGAAACTCTTCTAATCTACTACATTCAACAAAAAAGTGCATAAAATTTTCCACCCCCGTACCACAAATATCACATTCTCTTTTAATATCTCTATTTATTTGATGTAAAACCACGTTCGTAAAAATCCCTATTATGTTTCAATTTAAAATCATTGTCTTCACATTCTATAGAATTATATTTTACATTTACATTCTTCCATATTGATTTCACATCTATATTTGCAAACACCCTAGACCACACTTTTCCCGAAGCAGGAGTTTTTATCTCTCTTAAAATACATTTTTCATAAACCTTTTTAACTTTCAAACCTGACAAATCATACTTCTTCCCATTACTTTCATAATATAAAACCGGTAAACCCCTAGCTCTTGTAGCCACCTCTTTATTTATTAAAACACCCCACTCCCCAGGAAGACATCCTAATATTCTCTTATACATGTTCTCCACAGTAGTTCTACTTATTTCATCATTTTCTTCAACCACATTATCAAATATTGCCTGACATGGAAGGAACCCCGGAATGACCTCATATAAAATGTCCCCAATCTGTCTCATCCCAGCCCTCATAAAATATTTACAAAACAACATCTTATTATTATACTGTATCTTGGGATTTAAAAAAATTGGCTGATTTAAAATATTGTTTAAAATGGTACACTCATAATAAATATTTGGTAAAAACTCCCCCCAAGCCTCAAACACTTCTCTATAAAACAAAGGTATATTACCTAACATTTCCTTTTTCATACACATCAATAAACCATTGTCCCCCATCCTCCCAACTTCCTGCAAATACTCCTTAAAAAATCTTTTCCATCCATAATCTAATTCACCATATAAATATTTACGTACCATTTTGACTCTAATTGCTGTTTTCCTCACATTTAAATCCACCAACTTCAAACCCCCCTCCTCATAACCTGCAATCAATGTTTTAAAAGCTATTTTCACCCCCTTCCCTTCCCATAAAAAATCTACTACAATTTTATTCATTTCAGATAAAACCCATTCTGGCATATCCAAAACATTCATTACATAAATAAAAATTGACATCAACAATGAATTTATGACAATTACTTTCCCTTTTAATTTCAAAGACCTCCCCCTCCACATATTTACCACCTTCCTAACTTTGTTTATAACTCCACTCCATGTCAGATCCCTAGCTTCCTGTTCCTTCACCCCTAAAAACACACCTAACACCTTAAAATAATAATTTACCATTTTAAAAGGAAAAGTCCCCTCATTAATCTTCCCAACATACATTATTACTGACTTCTCCATATTCACTTTTGCTCCTGAGGCTTGCTCATATACTTTAAAACACTCCATCACCCTTTTAACTTTTACCGCCTCAGAAACCCGGATCCGGGATCACCCCCCACCCCCCCCACACTGATTAGCATCACTAGCATAGCGTCACATTTAAATAGTAGCATCTAAATATCATTAAATCACAAGTCCAAGACACCAAATGAAAGATACAGATCTTGTGAATAAAGTCACCATTTCAGATTTTTAAAATGTTTTACAGGGAAGACAAAATATGTAAATCTATTAGCTAATCATGTTAGCAAAAGACACAATTTTTCTTTGTCCACCATTTTTTCTCAACACCAGTAGCTATCACCAATTCGGCTAAACTAAGATATTGATAGCCACTAACCAAGAAAAAACCTCATCAGATGACAGTCTGATAACATATTTATGGTATAGGATAGGTTTTGTTAGAAAAATGTGCATATTTCAGGTATAAATCATAGTTTGCCATTGCAGCCAGCATCACAAATCTCACCAAAGCTCCTAGAATTACTACACAGAGCAACGTGTATTACCAATTTACTCATCATAAAACATTTCTTAAAAATACACAGCACATAGCAATGGAAAGACACAGATCTTGTGAATTCAGACAACATTTCAGATTTTCTAAGTGTTTTACGGCGAAAACACAATGAATCGTTATATTAGCATACCACATATGCAAACGTTACCAGAGCATTGATTCTAGCCAAAGAGAGCGATAACTCAACATCGCCAAAATATATTAATTTTTTCACTAACCTTCTCAGAATTCTTCAGATGACACTCCTGTAACATCATATTACACAATCCATATAGAGTTTGATCGAAAATGTGCATATTTAGCGGCACAAATCGTGCTTACACAATGGAAATAGTGTTCAACTACTCAAGCAATCTGCCCGGCGCCATTTTGAAAATACAAATATTTTTATCAAAAACTATTCATAAACTTGACTAAAAAAATACAGGTTGGACATGAAATGAAAGATGTATTAGTTATTAATGCAACCGCAGAGTTAGATTTTTAAAATTAACGTTACTAGACATACAGTGTGCGTTACAGCCAGACTAGTGCCGCAATAACGGCATCACTATTCACCATTATTGAGTTTACATTTTTCCACATAAAAACGGAATAACATCATAAATAGCTCTTACTTTTCGACGAGCTTCCATCAGAATCTTGCCATGGTGGTTCTTTGTCCAAAAGAATCGTTGCTTGGTTGTAAAACGTTGCATTCAACTTCTGATATAGCAGCTAACAGTAGCTAACCATAGCTATTTTGCCCCAACGTGTCCAAATCCTCAAGGCGCAATACTGAGGAAATTCCGAAAAATAGCAATATACTCGCATAATCTGATATAACTCGGTTTAAAATAGCTTCGTTATGATGCTTCTAACACCTATGTCTAATTAAATTACAGACGGATACATCTAACGTTTAAAATTGAGCGTTTGAAAATGGCATCGTGAGGTCCTCTTCGCGCAATGTTCAGCGTCGAAAGGAAGGCTCCTCTCGCTCCTTGGCCTTTTATAACCTCTGAGAGCTACGCAGCAAGCCCATTCCACTTCTCATTGGTTACTGACATCCAGGGGAAGGCGGGTGCAGTTCATGTCGTTCCATAGGATATACACAGACTTTTAAAACTGATCTGAAATCAGAGCTTCGCTCTCAGACCATCGCAGTACCTGTCATGGATTTCGCTGTAGAAAGAGTTCTGGGTCACCCACAGACAAAATTCCAACGGCTATAGAAACTAGAGAGTGTTTTCTATCCAATAGAATTAATAATATGCATATTGTACGAGCAAGAATTGAGCATGAGGCAGTTTAATTTGGCGACACCCAGAAATAAAAAATGCTAACTGCGCCCCCTATTGACAAAAGGTTAACACTTCCCTCATCTCTAACTGTTATTGTGGTATCGTCTGCGTATTGATGAATTAAACTAAAACCTCCTTGCGGAGTCTCTACACAATTTATAAAATGATCTTTTTTAAGGTATGCCGCTAAGGGTTCTACCGATAAAACAAACAATTTATGCTGATAAAGGGCACCCCTGTCTCACTGATCTCTCAAGAATAAAAGAATCTGTTAAAACCCCATTACATTTTACCCTACTTTTTGCCTTTCTATATAATAATTTTATCCATCCTATTATTCTATTTCCAAACCCATATTTTTCCAGTACCCTAAACATAAAATCATGTTCCACCCTGTCAAAAGCTTTATTAAAATCTATACTTAAAACAATTCCCCCTCTCTTATCGCTATTCATTTTATTTATCACATCTCTAAGTGTAATAATGGTATCACCTATATCTCTTCCAGGCACACTATAATTTTGTGTAGGTGCTATAATATCATTTAAAACCATCTTCATCCTATTTGCCAGTATCTTAGCTAAAATCTTATAATCTGAGTTTAATAAACTAATTGGCCTATAATTTTCCAGTTTCAATTTGCTCCCCTTATTTTTATATAAAATCGATATCAGCCCTGTCACCATGGAGTCTGAAACAGTATTATTATCTTCCATATATTGATACACTTCCAATAAAATCGGTGCTAAAAAACTTTCATACATTTTATAAAACTCTGCAATTAGTCCATCTACTCCAGGACTTTTATTTATTTGTAAACCCTTAATTGCATCTTTCACTTCATCCACTGTTATCTTCCTATCACATATTTGCTTATCCTCAACACCAATTTGCACATCCACACTACCTAAAATCTCCTTTACACACCCCTCATCCACCTCCCCTTTCTTAAATAAATCCTTATAAAAATTCTGTACAGTTTCTAATATCTCAACATAATCATTTACCACTTCACCCTTTACATTTTCAATCTCACTAATATATGATTTCGTCTGTTTAGTTTTCTCTAAACCAAGAAAAAAAGACGTACATTTCTCCCCTTCCAAAACATACTTTGCCCTACTTCTAATAGATGCACCCTTACACTTATCTATTTCACATTTGCTCAATTGTGTCTTTAAATCTAAAAACCTTTCAATATTATAAATAGGCTCAATATCACATTTCCTCATTTCTTCATTCAATTTTGCTCTTAAATAATTTTCTTCTCTTGTCATCCTACTCCTCTTCTTCCTTGCATATCTAATACTAAAAACTTTTATTTTTTTCTTTACATTTTCCCACCACTGGCACTTATCATTCCCTTTTTGCTTATCCTCCATTTCATGTTCTATCAAAGATTTAAGTTGTTTCCCATATTCCTCATCACCTAGATACCCTGCATTCATACACCAAATTCCCCCCCCCCTTTCCTTTCCTTATCTAACCCCACCGAAAATGTTAACCCAGCATGATCACTAAAAGTTGTAAAAATATACTTAATATCCTTCATAAAATTCCTTAACCCTTCATTTACTAAAACCAGATCTATCCGTGTCTGTTTCAACTCCCCTAAAACCACCTGCCTTCTAGAAAATCCTCTCTTGTTCGGATTCTCGTCCCTCCATATATCAATCAAACTGTTTTCAAACATAATCTTCCTTAAAACCCCCCTAGATACGTCACTTCTAAAAATAGCTCCCCTTGTCATATCTAGTCTATTCATTTTAACATTAAAATCCCCAACTAAAATACAGTTACCCTTACACCATTTTCCTATTTCTAAAACTAAATCTTTGCGCTCTATTACAGTATTAGGCGCATAAATATTTATAATTCTAAAAACCCTACTCATATATTCAAAATCTAAATTAAATCCTCCCATTATTATCATTATATATATGTTTCACATTATCCACCACATCCTTCCTCAATAAAATAGCAACCCCACTTGAATTCCCCCTGCCATTGTTAACAAAAATAAAATCTCTCCATATTTTTTTTACTTCTAAAATACATACATTGTCCCAATGTGTTTCTTGCAGGCATAAAATATCAGAATTCTTCATTTTAACTATTCTTTGAAAATGTTCCATTGTTCTTAAACCATTCGCATTGATTGACATAAAATTAACCATTCCAATAAATAATAAAAATAAAAATAAAATTCTCATTATCCTCTACCTTTTGTCATGTTTTCTTCCTTTTCCGTCCTTTTTCAACTCCAACGCCGCTTTCCTCTTCCTGTAGCCTCCCCTTGTTCTATCAATCTTTTCCATGTCTTCTGAATCTGAAATTGACTCTAAATCCATCTCTTCCAACCAACTCGAATTCTCCTTTCCTGTGCCTGTTGTGCTGCCTGTATCCATTTGTGTCTCCTCCCCTGTCAGCATCCCACTCCCCTCCACTTCACCTCCTTCCGAGGCACCCACATAGCCCGAGGCCCCCCCCCAAAATCTGTGAGTCCCCAGTGCCTCCTCCTGAAAACTCCCTCTTCTTATTTCTGAATCCATACTGCCCCCTATTTCATCCGTCTTCTGTTCCATCTTCTCCCCTCTTCTTTTCTCCGTCTCTCCACCCCCCACCACGTCCTCTCCTCCATCGTCTTCTTCTGCTCGGGGTGATACATCAGCCTCCACAAAAAGATCCTGGCTCCCCTCCTCATTCACAACCTCTCCACAGTTGCACTCGTCAGCTCTCATGCGACATCCTTCGCAAAATGCCCTTTCCTTTCCACCTACACATTCTCTTGCATAATGCCCTTGCTTCCCACACTTATAACATTTAAATTCAGGGCAGTCCTTCACAATATGCC
>NW_024059819.1:177053-251446 GCF_016432855.1 Salvelinus namaycush | reverse complement strand
ATCATGTTAGTTAGGTGGTAAGTAGCCTAGCGGTTATTACAGGTGTGCTGTTGATATATCATGTTAGTTAGGTGGTAAGTAGCCTAGCGGTTATTACAGGTGTGCTGTTGATATATCATGGTAGTTAGGTGGTAAGTAGCCTAGCGGTTATTACAGGTGTGCTGTTGATATATCATGTTAGTTAGGTGGTAAGTAGCCTAGCGTTATTACAGGTGCGTTGTTATATATAATGTTAGTTAGTGGTAAGTAGCCTAGCGGTTATTACAGGTGTGCTGTTGATATACCATGTTAGTTAGGTGGTAAGTAGCCTAGCGGTTATTACAGGTGTGTTGTTGATATATCATGTTAGTTAGGTGGTAAGTAGCCTAGCGGTTATTACAGGTGTGCTGTTGATATATCATGTTAGTTAGGTGGTAAGTAGCCTAGCGGTTATTACAGGTGTGCTGTTGATAATATCATGTTAGTTAGGTGTAAGTAGCCTAGCGGTTATTACAGGTGTGCTGTTGATATATCATGTTAGTTAGGTGGTAAGTAGCCTAGCGGTTATTACAGGTGTGCTGTTGATATATCATGTTAGTTAGATGGTAAGTAGCCTAGCGGTTATTACAGGTGTGTTGTTGATATATCATGTTAGTTAGGTGGTAAGTAGCCTAGCGGTTATTACAGGTGTACTGTTGATATATCATGTTAGTTAGGTGGTAAGTAGCCTAGCGGTTATTACAGGTGTGCTGTTGATATACCATGTTAGTTAGGTGGTAAGTAGCCTAGCGGTTATTACAGGTGTGCTGTTGATATATCATGTTAGTTAGGTGGTAAGTAGCCTAGCGGTTATTACAGGTGAGCTGTTGATATATCATGGTAGTTAGGTGGTAAGTAGCCTAGTGGTTATTAGAGGTGTGCTGTTGATATATCATGTTAGTTAGGTGGTAAGTAGCCTAGCGGTTATTACAGGTGTGCTGTTGATATATCATGTTAGTTAGGTGGTAAGTAGCCTAGCGGTTATTACAGGTGTGCTGTTGATATATCATGGTAGTTAGGTGGTAAGTAACCTAGCGGTTATTACAGGTGTGCTGTTGATATATCATGTTAGTTAGGTGGTAAGTAGCCTAGCGGTTATTACAGGTGTGTTGTTAATATATAATGTTAGTTAGGTGGTAAGTAGCCTAGCGGTTATTACAGGTGTGCTGTTGATATACCATGTTAGTTAGGTGGTAAGTAGCCTAGCGGTTATTACAGGTGTGTTGTTGATATATCATGTCAGTTAGGTGGTAAGTAGCCTAGCGGTTATTACAGGTGTGCTGTTGATATATCATGTTAGTTAGGTGGTAAGTAGCCTAGCGGTTATTACAGGTGAGCTGTTGATATATCATGGTAGTTAGGTGGTAAGTAGCCTAGTGGTTATTAGAGGTGTGCTGTTGATATATCATGTTAGTTAGGTGGTAAGTAGCCTAGCGGTTATTACAGGTGTGCTGTTGATATATCATGTTAGTTAGGTGGTAAGTAGCCTAGCGGTTATTACATGTGTGCTGTTGATATATCATGTTAGTTAGGTGGTAAGTAGCCTAGCGGTTATTACAGGTGTGCTGTTGATATTTCATGTTAGTTACATGGTAAGTAGCCTAGCGGTTATTACAGGTGTGCTGTTGATATATCATGTTAGTTAGGTGGTAAGTAGCCTAGCGGTTATTACAGGTGTGCTGTTGATATTTCATGTTAGTTACATGGTAAGTAGCCTAGCGGTTATTACAGGTGTGCTGTTGATATATCATGTTAGTTAGGTGGTAAGTAGCCTAGCGGTTATTACAGGTGTGCTGTCGATATATCATGTTAGTTAGGTGGTAAGTAGCCTAGCGGTTATTACAGGTGTGTTGTCGATATATCATGTTAGTTAGGTGGTAAGTAGCCTAGCGGTTATTACAGGTGTGCTGTTGATATATCATGTTAGTTAGGTGGTAAGTAGCCTAGCGGTTATTACAGGTGTGCTGTTGATATATCATGTTAGTTAGGTGGTAAGTAGCCTAGCGGTTATTACAGGTGTGCTGTTGATATATCATGTTAGTTAGGTGGTAAGTAGCCTAGCGGTTATTACAGGTGTGTTGTTGATATATCATGTTAGTTAGGTGGTAAGTAGCCTAGCGGTTATTACAGGTGTGCTGTTGATATATCATGTTAGTTAGGTGGTAAGTAGCCTAGCGGTTATTACAGGTGTGCTGTTGATATATCATGTTAGTTAGGTGGTAAGTAGCCTAGCGGTTATTACAGGTGTGCTGTTGATATATCATGTTAGTTAGGTGGTAAGTAGCCTAGCGGTTATTACAGCTGTGTTGTTGATATATCATGTTAGTTAGGTGGTAAGTAGCCTAGCGGTTATTACAGGTGTGTTGTTTATTTATCATGTTAGTTAGGTGGTAAGTAGCCTAGCGGTTATTACAGGTGTGTTGTTGATATATCATGTTAGTTAGGTGGTAAGTAGCCTAGCGGTTATTACAGGTGTGCTGTTGATATATCATGTTAGTTAGGTGGTAAGTAGCCTAGCGGTTATTACAGGTGTGCTGTTGATATATCATGTTAGTTAGGTGGTAAGTAGCCTAGCGGTTATTACAGGTGTGCTGTTGATATATCATGTTAGTTAGGTGGTAAGTAGCCTAGCGGTTATTACAGGTGTGCTGTTGATATATCATGTTAGTTAGATGGTAAGTAGCCTAGCGGTTATTACAGGTGTGTTGTTGATATATCATGTTAGTTAGGTGGTAAGTAGCCTAGCGGTTATTACAGGTGTACTGTTGATATATCATGTTAGTTAGGTGGTAAGTAGCCTAGCGGTTATTACAGGTGTGTTGTTGATATATCATGTTAGTTAGGTGGTAAGTAGCCTAGCGGTTATTACAGGTGTGCTGTTGATATATCATGTTAGTTAGGTGGTAAGTAGCCTAGCGGTTATTACAGGTGTGCTGTTGATATATCATGTTAGTTAGGTGGTAAGTAGCCTAGCGGTTATTACAGGTGTGCTGTTGATATATCATGTTAGTTAGGTGGTAAGTAGCCTAGCGGTTATTACAGGTGTGCTGTTGATATATCATGTTAGTTAGGTGGTAAGTAGCCTAGCGGTTATTACATGTGTGCTGTTGATATATCATGTTAGTTAGGTGGTAAGTAGCCTAGCGGTTATTACAGGTGTGCTGTTGATATTTCATGTTAGTTACATGGTAAGTAGCCTAGCGGTTATTACAGGTGTGCTGTTGATATATCATGTTAGTTAGGTGGTAAGTAGCCTAGCGGTTATTACAGGTGTGCTGTTGATATATCATGTTAGTTAGGTGGTAAGTAGCCTAGCGGTTATTACAGGTGTGTTGTTGATATATCATGTTAGTTAGGTGGTAAGTAGCCTAGCGGTTATTACAGGTGTGCTGTTGATATATCATGTTAGTTAGGTGGTAAGTAGCCTAGCGGTTATTACAGGTGTGCTGTTGATATATCATGTTAGTTAGGTGGTAAGTAGCCTAGCGGTTATTACATGTGTGCTGTTGATATATCATGTTAGTTAGGTGGTAAGTAGCCTAGCGGTTATTACAGGTGTGCTGTTGATATTTCATGTTAGTTACATGGTAAGTAGCCTAGCGGTTATTACAGGTGTGCTGTTGATATATCATGTTAGTTAGGTGGTAAGTAGCCTAGCGGTTATTACAGGTGTGCTGTTGATATTTCATGTTAGTTACATGGTAAGTAGCCTAACGGTTATTACAGGTGTGCTGTTGATATATCATGTTAGTTAGGTGGTAAGTAGCCTAGCGGTTATTACAGGTGTGCTGTTGATATATCATGTTAGTTAGGTGGTAAGTAGCCTAGCGGTTATTACAGGTGTGTTGTTGATATATCATGTTAGTTAGGTGGTAAGTAGCCTAGCGGTTATTACAGGTGTGCTGTTGATATATCATGTTAGTTAGGTGGTAAGTAGCCTAGCGGTTATTACAGGTGTGCTGTTGATATATCATGTTAGTTAGGTGGTAAGTAGCCTAGCGGTTATTACAGGTGTGTTGTTGATATATCATGTTAGTTAGGTGGTAAGTAGCCTAGCGGTTATTACAGGTGTGCTGTTGATATATCATGTTAATTAGGTGGTAAGTAGCCTAGCGGTTATTACAGGTGTGCTGTTGATATATCATGTTAGTTAGGTGGTAAGTAGCCTAGCGGTTATTACAGCTGTGTTGTTGATATATCATGTTAGTTAGGTGGTAAGTAGCCTAGCGGTTATTACAGGTGTGTTGTTTATTTATCATGTTAGTTAGGTGGTAAGTAGCCTAGCGGTTATTACAGGTGTGTTGTTGATATATCATGTTAGTTAGGTGGTAAGTAGCCTAGCGGTTATTACAGGTGTGCTGTTGATATATCATGTTAGTTAGGTGGTAAGTAGCCTAGCGGTTATTACAGGTGTGCTGTTGATATATCATGTTAGTTAGATGGTAAGTAGCCTAGCGGTTATTACAGGTGTGTTGTTGATATATCATGTTAGTTAGGTGGTAAGTAGCCTAGCGGTTATTACAGGTGTACTGTTGATATATCATGTTAGTTAGGTGGTAAGTAGCCTAGCGGTTATTACAGGTGTGTTGTTGATATACCATGTTAGTTAGGTGGTAAGTAGCCTAGCGGTTATTACAGGTGTGCTGTTGATATATCATGTTAGTTAGGTGGTAGGTAGCCTAGTGGTTATTACTGGTGTGTTGTTGATATATCATGTTAGTTAGGTGGTAAGTAACCTAGTGGTTATTACAGGTGTGATGTTGATATATAATGTTAGTTAGGTGGTAAGTAGCCTAGCGGTTATTACAGGTGTGTTGTTGATATATCATGTTAGTTAGGTGGTAAGTAGCCTAGCGGTTATTACAGGTGTGTTGTTGATATATCATGTTAGTTAGGTGGTAAGTAGCCTAGCGGTTATTACAGGTGTGTTGTTGATATATCATGTTAGTTAGGTGGTAAGTAGCCTAGCGGTTATTACAGGTGTGCTGTTGATATTTCATGTTAGTTACATGGTAAGTAGCCTAACGGTTATTACAGGTGTGCTGTTGATATATCATGTTAGTTAGGTGGTAAGTAGCCTAGCGGTTATTACAGGTGTGCTGTTGATATATCATGTTAGTTAGGTGGTAAGTAGCCTAGCGGTTATTACAGGTGTGTTGTTGATATATCATGTTAGTTAGGTGGTAAGTAGCCTAGCGGTTATTACAGGTGTGCTGTTGATATATCATGTTAGTTAGGTGGTAAGTAGCCTAGCGGTTATTACAGGTGTGCTGTTGATATATCATGTTAGTTAGGTGGTAAGTAGCCTAGCGGTTATTACAGGTGTGTTGTTGATATATCATGTTAGTTAGGTGGTAAGTAGCCTAGCGGTTATTACAGGTGTGCTGTTGATATATCATGTTAATTAGGTGGTAAGTAGCCTAGCGGTTATTACAGGTGTGCTGTTGATATATCATGTTAGTTAGGTGGTAAGTAGCCTAGCGGTTATTACAGCTGTGTTGTTGATATATCATGTTAGTTAGGTGGTAAGTAGCCTAGCGGTTATTACAGGTGTGTTGTTTATTTATCATGTTAGTTAGGTGGTAAGTAGCCTAGCGGTTATTACAGGTGTGTTGTTGATATATCATGTTAGTTAGGTGGTAAGTAGCCTAGCGGTTATTACAGGTGTGCTGTTGATATATCATGTTAGTTAGGTGGTAAGTAGCCTAGCGGTTATTACAGGTGTGCTGTTGATATATCATGTTAGTTAGATGGTAAGTAGCCTAGCGGTTATTACAGGTGTGTTGTTGATATATCATGTTAGTTAGGTGGTAAGTAGCCTAGCGGTTATTACAGGTGTACTGTTGATATATCATGTTAGTTAGGTGGTAAGTAGCCTAGCGGTTATTACAGGTGTGTTGTTGATATACCATGTTAGTTAGGTGGTAAGTAGCCTAGCGGTTATTACAGGTGTGCTGTTGATATATCATGTTAGTTAGGTGGTAGGTAGCCTAGTGGTTATTACTGGTGTGTTGTTGATATATCATGTTAGTTAGGTGGTAAGTAACCTAGTGGTTATTACAGGTGTGATGTTGATATATAATGTTAGTTAGGTGGTAAGTAGCCTAGCGGTTATTACAGGTGTGTTGTTGATATATCATGTTAGTTAGGTGGTAAGTAGCCTAGCGGTTATTACAGGTGTGTTGTTGATATATCATGTTAGTTAGGTGGTAAGTAGCCTAGCGGTTATTACAGGTGTGTTGTTGATATATCATGTTAGTTAGGTGGTAAGTAGCCTAGCGGTTATTACAGGTGTGTTGTTGATATATCATGTTAGTTAGGTGGTAAGTAGCCTAGCGGTTATTACAGGTGTGCTGTTGATATATCATGTTAGTTAGGTGGTAAGTAGCCTAGCGGTTATTACAGGTGTGCTGTTGATATATCATGTTAGTTAGGTGGTAAGTAGCCTAGCGGTTATTACAGGTGTGCTGTTGATATATCATGTTAGTTAGGTGGTAAGTAGCCTAGCGGTTATTACAGGTGTGCTGTTGATATATCATGTTAGTTAGGTGGTAAGTAGCCTAGCGGTTATTACAGGTGTGTTGTTGATATATCATGTTAGTTAGATGGTAAGTAGCCTAGCGGTTATTACAGGTGTGCTGTTGATATATCATGTTAGTTAGGTTGTAAATAGCCTAGTGGTTATTACAGGTGTGTTGTTGATATATCATGTTAGTTATTGGGTAAGTAGCCTAGTGGTTATTACAGGTGTGCTGTTGATATATCATGTTAGTTAGGTGGTAAGTAGCCTAGCGGTTATTACAGGTGTGTTGTTGATATATCATGTTAGTTAGGTGGTAAGTAGCCTAGCGGTTATTACAGGTGTGTTGTTGATATATCATGTTAGTTAGGTGGTAAGTAGCCTAGCGGTTATTACAGGTGTGCTGTTGATATATCATGTTAGTTAGGTGGTAAGTAGCCTAGCGGTTATTACAGGTGTGCTGTTGATATATCATGTTAGTTAGGTGGTAAGTAGCCTAGCGGTTATTACAGGTGTGTTGTTGATATATCATGTTAGTTAGGTGGTAAGTAGCCTAGCTGTTACGGTTGTTCTCCTCCTTTTCAACCGAAAAGGAGGAGTAGTGATGGAACCAAGGCGCAGCGGGTTGTGAACACATAATTTATTTAAAGACAAGACGAAAAAACACGAACTTCACTATAACTAACAAAACAACAAACGGAGTAGACAGACCTGGACGACGAACTTACATAAACACGAAGAACGCACGAACAGGGAAAATAGACTACACAAAATTACGATGTACAAAAACAAACCGAACAGTCCCGTATGGTGCGACAAACACTGACACAGGAGACAACCACCCACAACGAACACTGTGAAACAACCTACCTAAATATGACTCTCAATTAGAGGACAACGCAAAACACCTGCCTCTAATTAAGAGCCATACCAGGCAACCCTTAAACCAACATAGAAACAGAAAACATAGAATGCCCACCCAAACTCACGTCCTGACCAACTAACACATACAACAAACTAACAGAAATAGGTCAGGAACGTGACATAACCCCCCCCTTAAGGTGCGAACTCCGGGCGCACCAGCACAAAGTCTAGGGGAGGGTCTGGGTGGGCATCTGACCACGGTGGTGGCTCAGGCTCAGGGCGAGGTCCCCACCCCACCATAGTCAATCCCAGCTTACATCTCCCCCTACAAATGACCACCCTCATATTACACCCACTTAATCTTTTGGGTAACATCGAGACAAGGGGCAGCACCGGGATAGAGGGATAGCTCAGGACAGAGGGATAGCTCAGGACAGAGGGATAGCTCAGGATAGAGAGGTAGCTCAGGATAGAGAGGTAGCTCAGGATAGAGAGGTAGCTCAGGATAGAGGGGCAACTCCGGACTGAAAGGCAGCTCCGGACAGAGAGACAGCTCTGGACTGAGGGGCAGTTCTGGATAAATAGCCGCTCTGGGCTGAGGGACAGCTCATGACTGGCTGACGGCTCTGGACGCTCATGGCTGGCTGACGGCTCTGGACGCTCATGGCTGGCTGACGGCTCTGGACGCTCATGGCTGGCTGACGGCTCTGGCAGATCCTGTCTGGTTGGCGGCCCTGGCAGATCCTGTCCGGTTGGCGGCTCTGGCAGATCCTGTCTGGTTGGCGGCTCTGGCAGATCCTGTCTGGTTGGCGGCTCTGGCAGATCCTGTCTGGTTGGCGGCTCTGGCAGATCCTGACTGACGACTGGCTCTAGCGGCTCCTGACTGACTATCGGCTCTGACGGCTCGGGACAGACGGGCGGCTCTAATGGCTCGGGACAGACGGATGGCTCAGACGGCGCTGGGGAGACGGATGGCTCAGACGGCGCTGGGGAGACGGATGGCTCAGACGGCGCTGGGGAGACGGATGGCTCAGACGGCGCTGGGGAGACGGATGGCTCAGACGGCGCTGGGGAGACGGATGGCTCAGACGGCGCTGAGGAGACGGATGGCTCAGAGGAGACGGATGGCTCAGATGGCGCTGCGGAGACGGATGGCTCAGACTGATCCTGTCTAGCGGAAGGCTTTGGCTGCTCCTGTCTGGTGGAAGGCTCTAGCGGCTCCTGTCTGGCGGAAGGCTCTGTAGGCTCATGGCAGACGGGCGGCTTTGCAGGCTCAATACAGACGAGCAGTTCATGCGGCGCTTGGCAGACGGACAGTTCAGGCGCCATTGGGCAGACGGCAGACTCTGGCCGGCTGAGACGCACTGTAGGCCTGGTGCGTGGTGCCGGAACTGGAGGCACCGGACTGGAGACACGCACTTCAAGCCTAGTGCGGGGAGCAGGGACAGGGCACACTGGACTCTCAAAACGTACTATATGCCTGGTGCGTGGTACCGGCACTGGTGGCATCGGGCTGAGTGCACGCACCTCAGGACGAGTACGGGGAGAAGGAACAGTGTGTACAGGGCTCTGGAGACGCACAGGTGGCTTAGTGCGTGGTGCCGGAACTGGAGGCACCGGGCTGGAGACACGCACCATAGAGAGAGTGCGTGGAGGAGGAACAGGGCTCTGGAAACGCACTGGAAGCCTGGTGCGTGGTGTAGGCACTGGTGGTACTGGGCTGGGGCGGGGAGGTAGCGCCGGAAATACCGGACCATGCAGGCGTATTGGCTCCCTTGAGCACTGAGCCTGCCCAACCTTACCTGGCTGAATGCTCCCCGTCGCCCGACCAGTGCGGGGAGGTGGAATAACCCGCACCGGGCTATGTAGGCGAACCGGGGACACCATGCGTAAGGCTGGTGCCATGTAAGCCGGCCCAAGGAGACGTACTGGTGGCCAGATATGTAGAGCCGGCTTCATGGCGCTTGGCTCAATGCTCCATCTAGCCCTACCAGTGCGGGGAGGTGGAATAACCCGCACTGGGCTATGCACACGTACAGGAGACACCGTGCGCTCTACTGCGTAACACGGTGTCTGCCCGTACTCCCGCTCTCCACGGTTAGCCTGGGAAGTGGGCGCAGGTCTCCTACCTGCCCTTGGCCCACTACCTCTTAGCCCCCCCCCAAGAAATTTTTGGGTAGTACTCACGGGCTTTTCGGGCTTCCGTGCTAGACGCGTCCCCTCATAACGCCGGTTCCCTTCTCCGGTTGCCTCTGCTCTCCTCAGTGCCTCCAGCTGTTCCCATGGGAGGCGATCCCTTCCAGCCAGGATCTCCTCCCATGTGTAGCAACCTTTACCATCCAAAACATCGTCCCAAGTCCATTCCTCCTTCTTGCGCTGTCCCTTCCTCTGATTACACCGCTGCTTGATTCTGGATTGGTGGGTGGTTCTGTTACGGTTGTTCTCCTCCTTTTCAACCGAAAAGGAGGAGTAGTGATGGAACCAAGGCGCAGCGGGTTGTGAACACATAATTTATTTAAAGACAAGACGAAAAAACACGAACTTCACTATAACTAACAAAACAACAAACGGAGTAGACAGACCTGGACGACGAACTTACATAAACACGAAGAACGCACGAACAGGGAAAATAGACTACACAAAATGACGATGTACAAAAACAAACCGAACAGTCCCGTATGGTGCGACAAACACTGACACAGGAGACAACCACCCACAACGAACACTGTGAAACAACCTACCTAAATATGACTCTCAATTAGAGGACAACGCAAAACACCTGCCTCTAATTAAGAGCCATACCAGGCAACCCTTAAACCAACATAGAAACAGAAAACATAGAATGCCCACCCAAACTCACGTCCTGACCAACTAACACATACAACAAACTAACAGAAATAGGTCAGGAACGTGACACTAGCGGTTATTACAGGTGTGCTGTTGATATATCATGTTAGTTAGGTGGTAAGTAGCCTAGCGGTTATTACAGGTGTGCTGTTGATATATCATGTTAGTTAGGTGGTAAGTAGCCTAGCGGTTATTACAGGTGTGCTGTTGATATATCATGTTAGTTAGGTGGTAAGTAGCCTTGCGGTTATTACAGGTGTGCTGTTGATATATCATGTTAGTTAGGTGGTAAGTAGCCTAGCGGTTATTACAGGTGTGTTGTTGATATATCATGTTAGTTAGGTGGTAAGTAGCCTAGCGGTTATTACAGGTGTGCTGTTGATATATCATGTTAGTTAGGTGGTAAGTAGCCTAGCGGTTATTACAGGTGTGCTGTTGATATATCATGTTAGTTAGGTGGTAAGTAGCCTAGCGGTTATTACAGGTGTGCTGTTGATATATCATGTTAGTTAGGTGGTAAGTAGCCTAGCGGTTAGAGTGCTGGGCCAGTAATTGAAAGGTCGCTGGTTTGAATACCCGAGGCAACAAGGTGAAATAATCCCTTAACGTGCCCTTGAGCAAGGCACTTATCCCTAACTCCTTTAGGGGTGTCATACTACTTTGGCTGACCCTGTAAAACAACACATTTCACAGCACCTATCATACTACTATGACTGACCCTGTAAAACAACACATTTCACTGCACCTATCATACTACTATGGCTGACCCTGTAAAACAACACATTTCACTGCACCTATCATACTACTATGGCTGACTCTGTAAAACAACACATTTCACTGCACCTATAACACTACTATGGCTGACCCTGTAAAACAACACATTTCACTGCACCTATCATACTACTATGGCTGACCCTGTAAAACAACACATTTCACTGCACCTATCATACTACTATGGCTGACCCTGTAAAACAACACATTTCACTGCACCTATCATACTACTATGGCTGACCCTGTAAAACAACACATTTCACTGCACCTATCATACTACTATGGATGACCCTGTAAAACAACACATTTCACTGCACCTATCATACTACCATGGCTGACCCTGTAAAACAACACATTTCACTGCACCTATCATACTACTATGGCTGACCCTGTAAAACAACACATTTCACTGCACCTATCATACTACCATGGCTGACCCTGTAAAACAACACATTTCACTGCACCTATCATACTACCATGGCTGACCCTGTAAAACAACACATTTCACTGCACCTATCATACTACCATGGCTGACCCTGTAAAACAACACATTTCACTGCACCTATCATACTACTATGGCTGACCCTGTAAAACAATACGTTTCACTGCACCTATCCAGTATACGTGACAATAAAAAAACAAGTATTTTTATTTGTTATGAATGTGGTTCCTGAGGCATTGTGACATGTGATGCTCATTATAGTGCGAATGCAATAAAGACGTCCTGGAACATTACTAAGAGACTACCGGAGAGTATTCAGGATACTAGGGATGAAGACCAGAACGACCCCAATAGAGACCGAAGGGGAAAGCAAGGCCAAGGGCACGGACAGACCTGTGGTAGAATTCATTACCATCCAATGAGTACAGGCAGCGTAAAGGAGAGAGAGAGAAAGATGAGTCCCCAGGCGGAGGAAAATAAATAACAGGGTCTAGTATTCACAAAGCGTCTCAGACTAGGAGTGCCGAGGTATGATCTACTGTGAGTCGCTTTATGAATACAAGCCCTGATTACTAAGACAAAACAGAGTGAACGAGAGACGGTAGTAGAATGAAAAGGACTGAAGAAGAGAGATGGAAATATGAACAGAACGTTGCAAGGTAGAAAAAGAGGGGGAAGATAGAAAATGAGTGACATTAAAAAATGTCAACACCTGCTTTATGAAAGAGAGAAAGAGAAGGAGAGAGAGAGAGACTGTGAAAGAGAGAGAGGGAGGGAGAGAGACTGTGAAAGAGAGAGGGAGGGAGGGAGAGAGACTGTGAAAGAGAGAGAGGGAGGGGGAGAGACTGTGAAAGAGAGAGAGACGGAGAGAGACTGAAAGAGAGGCGGGAAGAAAGAGACAAGGAAAGGAAATGAATACGTCTGAGTAAGAGAGAGTGACAGAGGTGTGTGCGTGTGTGTGTGTGTGTGTGTGTGTGTGTGTGTGTGTGTGTGTGTTTTTGTGAGTGACTGACTGACTGAGAGGGGAGATTAAAATGTCAAGAACCCCAAAGTAAGGAAGAAAGGGGTTATCAAAAGCTCCAACATCTCTGTCCACCGACCGCCTGTGCTTCTCTGCTGGAGCGACAGGAGTGGGGAACTCACCTTGAAATCCTCAGTCCAAATGTGGAGAGGGGGAGGAAGTGGTGGGAGAAATGGAGAGGAAGAGTGGAAGAGAGAGAGAGAAGCCAGTGTGTGTGTGCATGTTTGAATCCAGTCCCAGAGGAATGTCAAGCCACACACAGACACACACACACACACACACACACACACACACACACACACACACACACACACACACACACACACACACACACACACACACACACACACACACACACACACACACACACACACACACACACACACACACACACACACACACACACACACATTTCTTAAAGTGTGAAAGAGTGTCCCAATACTTTTGAAATGTGCAGCTATGGTTACTCATGGCTCTAAACAATATACCATCATTCATGATTTACTTCAGTATGAACAAGGTAGAACATTGTATAGTATACCAGGTTGTACTATAAACACATTACACAGTCCTAACCTGTTAATTGATTAGTAGATTATCACTAAGGAGCAAATATAGGGCTCTGGTCAAAACTAGTGGCTTATATAGGGCTCTGGTCAAAACTAGTGGCTTATATAGGGCTCTGGTCAAAACTAGTGGCTAAAATAGGGCTCTGGTTAAGACTAGTGGCTTATATAGGGCTCTGGTCAAGACTAGTGGCTTATATAGGGCTCTGGTCAAAACTAGTGGCTTATATAGGGCTCTGGTCAAAACTAGTGGCTTATATAGGGCTCTGGTCAAAACTAGTGGCTTATATAGGGCTCTGGTCAAAATTAGTGGCTTATATAGGGCTCTGGTCAAAACTAGTGGCTTATATAGGGCTCTGGTCAAAATTAGTGGCTTATATAGGGCTCTGGTCAAAACTAGTGGCTTATATTGGGGGCCATTTGGGACGTTTCACATGTCTTGTCTGTGAGTTTATGAGAGCATTCTGAGGTATACTGTGGATGTAGGTGGATGTACAGCACTGTGGATGTAGGTGGAGGTACAGCACTGTGGATGTGGGTGGATGTACAGCACTGTGGATGTAGGTGGAGGTACAGCACTGTTTATGTAGGTGGAGGTACAGCACTGTGGATGTAGGTGGATGTACAGCACTGTTTATGTAGGTGGATGTACAGCACTGTGGATGTAGGTGGAGGTACAGCACTGTTTATGTAGGTGGAGGTACAGCACTGTGGATGTAGGTGGATGTACAGCACTGTGGATGTAGATGGAGGTACAGCACTGTGGATGTACAGCACGGTGGATGTAGATGGAGGTACAGCACTGTTTATGTAGGTGGAGGTACAGCACTGTTTATGTAGGTGGAGGTACAGCACTGTGGATGTAGGTGGAGGTACAGCACTGTGGATGTAGATGGAGGTACAGCACTGTGGATGTACAGCACGGTGGATGTAGATGGAGGTACAGCACTGTTTATGTATGTGGATGTACAGCACTGTTTATGTAGGTGGAGGTACAGCACTGTGGATGTAGGTGGGTGTACAGCACTGTGGATGTAGATGGAGGTACAGCACTGTGGATGTAGGTGGAGGTACAGCACTGGAGATGTAGGTGGATGTTCAGCACTGTGGATGTAGGTGGAGGTACAGCACTGTGGATGTAGCTGGATGTACAGCACTGGAGATGTAGGTGGATGTTCAGCACTGTGGATGTAGGTGGAGGTACAGCACTGTTTATGTAGGTGGAGGTACAGCACTGTTTATGTAGGTGGATGTTCAGCACTGTGGATGTAGGTGGAGGTACAGCACTGTGGATGTAGGTGGATGTTCAGCACTGTGGATGTAGGTGGAGGTACAGCACTGTTTATGTAGGTGGATGTTCAGCACTGTGGATGTAGGTGGATGTACAGCACTGTGGATGTAGGTGGATGTACAGCACTGTGGATGTAGGTGGATGTTCAGCACTGTGGATGTAGGTGGATGTTCAGCACTGTTTATGTAGGTGGAGGTACAGCACTGTGGATGTAGGTGGAGGTACAGCACTGTTTATGTAGGTGGATGTTCAGCACTGTGGATGTAGGTGGATGTACAGCACTGTTTATGTAGGTGGATGTTCAGCACTGTGGATGTAGGTGGATGCACAGCACTGTTTATGTAGGTGGAGGTACAGCACTGTGGATGTAGGTGGATGTTCAGCACTGTTTATGTAGGTGGAGGTACAGCACTGTGGATGTAGGTGGAGGTACAGCACTGTTTATGTAGGTGGATGTTCAGCATTGTGGATGTAGGTGGATGTACAGCACTGTTTATGTAGGAGGAGGTACAGCACTGTTTATGTAGGTGGATGTACAGCACTGTGGATGTAGGTGGATGTACAGCACTGTGGATGTAGGTGGAGGTACAGCACTGTTTATGTAGGTGGATGTTCAGCACTGTGGATGTAGGTGGATGTACAGCACTGTTTATGTAGGTGGAGGTACAGCACTGTTTATGTAGGTGGATGTGCAGCACTGTGGATGTAGGTGGATGTACAGCACTGTGGATGTAGGTGGATGTACAGCACTGTTTATGTAGGTGGATGTTCAGCACTGTGAATGTAGGTGGATGTTCAGCACTGTGGATGTAGGTGGATGTTCAGCACTGTTTATGTAGGTGGATGTTCAGCACTGTGGATGTAGGTGGATGTTCAGCACTGTTTATGTAGGTGGAGGTACAGCACTGTGGATGTAGGTGGATGTTCAGCACTGTGGATTTAGGTGGAGGTACAGCACTGTGCATGTAGGTGGATGTTCAGCACTGTGGATGTAGGTGGATGTTCAGCACTGTGGATGTAGGTGGAGGTACAGCACTTCTCTTGTTCCTTTTTTCATCTTCTCCTTCTCTCTTGTTGAATGGATTGGTACACAGGGGCCTGAAAGCGTGTTGCCCCAGAGCACTTAAAAACATCGGGATAGAGAGAGAGAGAGAAGGAGAGAGAAAGAGGGGGAGATGACGAGAGAGGGATATGGAGGGAGGGAGAGAAACACATGTACCATTTCCCGGTGCAGCAGCACTCTATAGAGATCCAATGCACCTTGAGACAGACAGGACTAGGCTATTAAACACAGGGCTGTAACAGAATGAGGGGGGTGAGAGAGAGAGTTGGTGAAATATAGAGAAGGTGAGAGAGAGGTAAAGAGAGGGAGAGGGACAGAGAGCGGGCAAGAAACACAGGGTCGAGAGATAGAAAGATGGAGAGGTAGTTGAGAGAGAAAAGAAGTGAGAGGGAGAGTGAGAAAGAAAGAGTTGAGGTAACAACAACGTCTTGGACTAATGGGCTGCAGATGTACTTCTAAAGAGGTGTAGCTAAGTCCAGAGGCACCCAGACAACACAACATGCATTAGCATCAATTATAACCGGGAAAGAGAGACTTTGAATCAAAAGCTAGCCGTTCCCGATGAACTGCAGTTACACAATAATACATTCCTGAGAAACAGCCTTTTCTTCTCTCAGCCTGAGAGCTTGGCCTCCCAGAGACACCCCAGGTGTATAGAGACGTATAGGCTGCATCCCAAATGGCTCCCTCGTCCCTATACTAGAGCATTACGTTTGAGCAGGGCCCATATGGCACTATGTAAGGGAATAGAGTGCCATTTGGGACGTAGCTGTAGTCATTGGAATAGGCTGATAACACGCTGTTGTCTTCATACGGTTGTAATGCAGTGTTGATGCAGTTTGAGACTGGCTGGATGTACGTTCGTAGAGGAAAGAGAAAAACTGTTTTGGGCTGTGTTTTCCTCACTGGAGTATTTGGACCTCTGGGCCTTTGTGCCTATGTGTACCAAACAGGGTGGGGGTCAATTCAAATTGAAGTTAGTCAATTCAGAATTCCACATGAATACATTGAAAAACGTTTTAAATAAATTGTTTCTCTTTTCAGTTTATTGAGAAGTCATTGACAATAGATGCACTTTTTTTTTTACAATTATTACAATTATTAACTTATTAACTTAGAATTTTAGTTTACTTTTTGAATTGACCCCAACCCTGGTACCAAATACAAATATGACAAACAACGTCTTAGATGCTGATTGGCACACAGGGCATATTTGACCCAATAAGACTTGACTTACAGTGACATAATTGGCTTATAGAGGCCAATCAATCTTGGCTTATCCGGCTCTTGATAAGCTCATTACTATTTTCTAGTCATCTTCTGATGATAAAATATTGATATTTAATTCAACCTTTGACATGTTGATTGACTGGCCGATCTTCTTATCTTCTCTAGGGTACGTGAGACGGTAGCGTCCCACCTCTTCAACAGCCAGTGAAACTGCAGGGCGCCAAATTCAAATACAGAAATACTCATTATAAAAATTCAGAAAACAAAACATATTTTACATAGGTTTAAAGATTAACTTCTTGTTGTAACGGTATTCATCGGAAGAAGATGAGGACCAAGGTGCAGCGTGATACGTGTTTATATTATTTATTCGAAACTGAACACTAAATACAAAATAACAAAAGGAATAACCGAAACAGTTCTGACAGGTGATACAAACACTAAACAGACAATAACCACCCACAACTACCAGTGAAAACAGGGTACCTAAGTATGGTTCTCAATCAGAGACAACGATAGACAGCTGCCTCTGATTGGGAACCATACCAGGCCAAAACATAGAAATACAAAACCTAGACATACAAACATAGAATGCCCACCCACATCACACCCTGACCAAACAAAAATAGAAACATACAAAGCAATCTACAGTCAGGGCGTGACACTTGTGAATCCAACCACGGTGTCAGATTTAAAAAAATGCTTTACGGCGAAAGCCGGCGATAGCCCAGCAGACAAATCATTACAAACAGTAACCAGCCAAGTAGAAGAGTTACACAAGTCAGAAATAGAGATACAATTAATCCCTTACCTTTGATGATCTTCATATGGTTGCACTCAGCAGACATTCATTTACTCAATAAATGTTCCTTTTGTTTGATAAAGTCTCTTTATATCCAAAAACTTCCGTTTTGTTCGCTCATTGTCTTCAGCAATCCACAGGCTCACACGCAGTCAAAACAGGCAGACAAAAAAATCAAAATTGTATCCTTATAGTTCATAGAAACATGTCAAACGATGTTTATATTCAATCCTCAGGTTGTTTTTAGCCGAAATAATCGATAATATTTCAACCGGACAATAACGTTGTCAATAAAAAAGGTAAACAAGAAAGGCACTCTCTCGGTCGTGGCCATGAAAAAGCTCTGTGACACTTTAGGGTCCACTCATTCAGACTGCTCTTCCTTCCTCATTTTTCAGAATACAAGCCTGAAACAATTTCTAAAGACTGTTGACATCTAGTGGAAGGCATAGGAACTGCAATTTGAGTCCTAAGTCAATGGATACTGTAATGGCATTGAATAGAAAACTACAAAATCCCCCAAAAAACTTCTTCCTGAATGGATTTTTCAGTTCTGTTATACTCACAGACACTATTTTAACAGTTTTGGAAACTTTGTGTTTTCTATTCAAATCTATCAGTTAAATGCATATCATATCTTCTGTGGCCGAGAAGCAGGCAGTTTAATTTGGGCATGCTTTTCATCCAAAATCCCGAATGCTGCCCCCTACACTAGAGAAGTTAAATCTGTCTATAAGATTGGTCTGCAACTAGTGGTCTGCTGGCCAGTTCCGGCCCCAAGGAACACATTCCTGGGCCTCCAATAGCCACCCATTTTATAAATTAATTATTTGAAGGGATTCACTGTGTTTTCCTGTGAATGTTCAGTTCTGAGTGTGAACAGTGGGAAACAAACAAACAGTACTGTACTGCTCTGGCTCTTACCACAGGCCATACCAGTGTCCAGCTGTGTGTGTGTGTGCGCATGTCCATTACCTGAGGCCATACCCAGAATCCCTCACACCAGGAAGACAGCGATGACCTCGTTAATTGGGTCACGTATTGTTTTAGTGTCTGAGTTGCCACGGGCAACAACGACCCTTTCACTTCTGTTGTTGTTGTTTTGTTAAAAGAAAAGTTCTGTTCATTACGGTTGTTGTCACACTGCTGAGCTAGGGCCAGGTGTGTGTGTGTGTGTGTGTGTGTGTGTGTGTGTGTGTGTGTGTGTGTGTGTGTGTGTGTGTGTGTGTGTGTGTGTGTGTGTGTGTGTGATGATAATGTCATTGGTCTTTCAAAATATTATCTCATTTTTATTATGGGTTGATAGTGATGCTGTGAAACCTATTGTTATTCTTTAAAAAAAATCCTTCACATGGTCAAATAACTCAAGCATACAGTGCATTTGGAAAATATTCAGACCCCTTGACATTTCCCACATTTTGTTACGTTACAGCCTTATTCTAAAATGGATTTAATCTTTTTTACTATCATCAATCTACATACAATACCCTTTAATGAAAAAGTGAAAACAGGTTTTTAGACATGTTTATAAATTAAAACAGAAGTACCTTATTTACATAAGTATTCAGACCTTTTGCTATGAGACTTGAAATTGAGCTCAGGTGCATCCTGTTTCTATGAATCATCCTTGAGATGTTTCTACAACTTGATTGGAGTCCACCTGTGGTAAATTCAATTGATTGGACATGATTTGGAAAGGCACACACCTGTCTATAAAAGGTCCCACAGTTGACAGTGCATGTCAGAGCAAAAACCAAGCCATGAGGTCGAAGGAATTGTCCGTAGAGCTCCGAGACAGGATTGTGTCGAGGCACAGATCTGGGGAGGATACTGAAAAATGAAAGTTCCCCAGGAACACAGTGGCCTCCATTATTCTTAAATGGAAGAAGTTTGGAACCACCAAGACTCTTCTGATTGAGCAATCGTGGGAGAAGGGCAGTGACAGTTGTAGCTTGTATGGCTCCCTGGGTGAACCTCCGCTTCAGCGGCCCCTCCCACCCCCCAAAAACATTCACCATTCTGCACTAACTGTTATTTTTATTCAGACATTTGGAACAACACATAAATAATCATAACAATTAAAAATATAAAAATATACAAATATATACAAAAATAAGACTAATAAGACTGATAAATATCAAAAAGAAGGCGTTCCTTTGACATGGTGGACCTCAGGTAGGATTTGATGAGCTTCTGCTTTGAAAAGCTCCTCTCTGCTTCAGCTAATCATCACTGGAAGAGGAAGACACATTCTGAGAGCAGTCCACAAATGTGGATAAATTTGGACTGGTTTTATATTATTCTTAACGATTACGCACAAACCAGAAAAAAATGCAATAATATGTCTGTGAAACTATATATTCACAGTATTATGAATGATTTGTTGTTTTTTTTTGTAGCATTTCATAGTGTGAAATGCTCCCCCTACCTCTGGCTTCCAGTGGGGAGACCTGAGGTCAACCTACTCCCGCCCCCCTACCTCTGGCTTCCAGTGGGGAGACCTGAGGTCAACCTACCCCCGCCCCCCCTACCTCTGGCTTCCAGTGGGGAGACCTGAGGTCAACCTACCCCCGCCCCTCTACCTCTAGCTTCCACTGGGGAGACCTGAGGTCAACCTACCCCCGCCCCCCTACAACTTGATTGGAGTCCACCTGTGGTAAATTCAATTGATTGGACATGATTTGGAAAGGCACACACCTGTCTATAAAAGGTCCCACAGTTGACAGTGCATGTCAGAGCAAAAACCAAGCCATGAGGTCGAAGGAATTGTCCGTAGAGCTCCGAGACAGGATTGTGTCGAGGCACAGATCTGGGGAGGATACTGAAAAATGAAAGTTCCCCAGGAACACAGTGGCCTCCATTATTCTTAAATGGAAGAAGTTTGGAACCACCAAGACTCTTCTGATTGAGCAATCGTGGGAGAAGGGCAGTGACAGTTGTAGCTTGTATGGCTCCCTGGGTGAACCTCCGCTTCAGCGGCCCCTCCCACCCCCCAAAAACATTCACCATTCTGCACTAACTGTTATTTTTATTCAGACATTTGGAACAACACATAAATAATCATAACAATTAAAAATATAAAAATATACAAATATATACAAAAATAAGACTAATAAGACTGATAAATATCAAAAAGAAGGCGTTCCTTTGACATGGTGGACCTCAGGTAGGATTTGATGAGCTTCTGCTTTGAAAAGCTCCTCTCTGCTTCAGCTAATCATCACTGGAAGAGGAAGACACATTCTGAGAGCAGTCCACAAATGTGGATAAATTTGGACTGGTTTTATATTATTCTTAACGATTACGCACAAACCAGAAAAAAATGCAATAATATGTCTGTGAAACTATATATTCACAGTATTATGAATGATTTGTTGTTTTTTTTGGTAGCATTTCATAGTGTGAAATGCTCCCCCTACCTCTGGCTTCCAGTGGGGAGACCTGAGGTCAACCTACTCCCGCCCCCCTACCTCTGGCTTCCAGTGGGGAGACCTGAGGTCAACCTACCCCCCCCCCCCCCCCCTACCTCTGGCTTCCAGTGGGGAGACCTGAGGTCAACCTACCCCCGCCCCCCTACCTCTGGCTTCCAGTGGGGAGACCTGAGGTCAACCTACCCCCGCCCCCCTACCTCTGGCTTCCAGTGGGGAGACCTGAGGTCAACCTACCCCGCCCCCTTCCATCTCGTACTTCTGAGTGGGAGACCTTTCCAGGCAGTAGCCTGCCTAGCTCACAAACTAGCATCAGGGCGCCCACTCCGACAAGGTTAAATTACCCACAGTCTCACACGGTGACATGATATCATTGACGTGAAGTGCAAATGAGCGACATAAAACCGATCGCCCAAATGTCACCATTCCGATTTTTTTTGGTGCGGGCACCCCATGCCGCCCCCGGCAAGATGCCGCCTTGGGTGGCTGCCCATGTCGCCTATACCTAAATCCGCTACTGGAGAAGGGCCTCTGTCAGGGAGGTGACCAAGAATCTGATGATCATTTTGACAGAGCTCCAGAGGTCTTCTGTGGAAATGGGAGAATCTTCCAGAAGGACAACCCCATCTGCAGCACTCCAACAAGCAGGCCTTAATGGTTGAGGGGCCAGACGGAAGCCACTCATCAGTAAAAGGCACATGACGGCCTACTTGGGGAAAAGTTAGCTAAAGGACTCAGACCATCAGAAACAAGATTCTCTGGTCTGATGAAACCAAGATTGAACTCTTTGGCCTGAATGGCAAGCGTCACGCCTGGAGGAAACCTTGCCCCATCCCTACTGTGAAGCATGTTGGTGGCAGCATCATTCTGTGGGGATGTTTTTCAGCAGCAGGGACTGGGAGACTAGTTAGGTTCGAGGGAAAGATGAACAGAGCAAAGTACAGAGAGATCCTTGATGAAAACCTGCTCCAGAGCGCTCAGGACCTCAGACTGGGGTGAAGGTTCACCTTTCAACAGGACAATGACCCTGAGCACACAGCCAAGACAACGCAGGAGTGGCTTTGGGACAAGTCTCTGAATGTCCTTGAGTGGCCCAGCCGGAGCCCGGACTTGAACCCGATCGGACATCTCTGGAGAGACCTGAAAATATCTGTGCAGCAACTCTCCCCACCCAACCTGACAGAGCTTGAGAGGATCTGCAGAGAAGAATGGGAGAAACTCCCCAAATACAGGTATGCCAAGCTTGTAGTGTCATACCTAAGAAGACTCGAGGCTGTAATCGCTGCCAAATGTGCTTCAACAAAGTACTGAGTAAAGGGTCTGAATACTTACATATGTAAATGTGATATATATATATATTTTTTTTAATACATTTGTTTAAACCTGTTTTTGCTTTGTCATTATGGGGTAGTGTGTGTAGATTGATGAGGGAAAAATACAATTTAATCCATTTTAGAATATTGCTGTAACGTAACAAAATGTAGTAAATGCCATGGGTGAGTTGGTGAAGAAGTTGGCGTGTTTCCTCATACTGAACAATTTGCCTCAAGGAACCATGAGGTCTGCAGGAAAGATTTTTCTTGGACATTTTGGAAAACTTTGAAAAACGTATTCTCGTGAACCTTAAGTTCAAATAACAAATGATGTATGTAGGCCCATGGTACATCTCTTAACTTAGTTTGAGAAAAGCTAAGGGATTGGTTAAGACATGGCTGAGTTATTGATAATCTGATGTTTTACTGCAGATGGAGGGGTGTCAACCATGAGGGGTGGAGGGAGAGGAAGAGTGTATTTGTGTGTGTATACGTACTGTATGTGCACATTGATTGATGGAATAGAGTTAGCATGTGTGTGTGTGAGAGATTCTGTGATAGTCTTTATCTCCCATATACGTTATATCAAATCACATTTTATTTGTCACATGCGCCGAATACAACAAGTGTAGACCTTACAGTGAAATGCCTACTTACAAGCCCCTATACGTGTGGGCGTGTGTAGGATGGGTGGATGGGGGAGTGAATGATTATGGATATCATAATAGACAGATATGCATGGTGAAGGAAGGAGAGAGGATGACTGGATGGATGACTGGATGGATGACTGGATGGATGACTGGATGGATGGATGGATGGATGACTGGATGGATGACTGGATGGATGACTGGATGAATGACTGGATGGATGGATGGATGGATGGATGGATGGATGGATGGATGGATGGATGGATGGATGGATAGATAGCCCAAGAGTGAAGGCATCTGGCTGTGTGTGTGAGAGAGCAAGATGTTATTGCTCTTTATGTCAGACACATATCAACACTTGCGTGGCATAGAAGGCAGGCAGGGGCTGAGTGTTTGTGTTTGATTTTGTGTGTTTGATTGGTATGCCTGCAAACATGTGCGTGCATATTGTTTTGTGTATGCTTGCATGTGTCTGTGTGTAAGTATACAACACTATGCATGTGTGTGTGTGTCTGGTGCAGAAGGGGAGAGATCCCCACTGGTGTAGTGCCACTCCTATCAGCCTTCATATATGTCTGCAGCAGCAGATGCCCCAGCCTCTGTCTCTGACTTAACCTCCTATACACTTAGTATGCAGCTGAGGTAAGACATAGAGGTAGAGGGGGGTGAGAGATGTTTTGGGGAAGAGGGGAGATGGAGGAAAATATGGAGAGAGATGCATATGGAAAAGCAATAGGGAGAGTGATGGTATTGAAAGGATGGAAGAAAGGGAGAAAATGAGGGAGGGCAGTAGGGAGTTTGGGGAGATGAAGGAGAGAAGGGAGGTGCAAAGGGAGGCTGCTGAAGAGATAGGGGAGATGGAGGGAAGGAGAGAAGAGAGGCGGATGGATAAAAGAAAGAGAAAACAGGAGGGGTGGCAAGAAAAGTGGAGGATGGAGCGAGGAGAGGGAGGGGATGGATGAAAGAGGAGGGAGGGAGGGGGAAAGGGGGGTAAGAAGAAGAGGGATGGAAAGAGGATGGAGAGGAGAGAAAAGGAGTGGGGGTATTGCAGCAGGCATTTATAGACACGGGCCTTGACACGTTTAATGAGGAATAAACCACTAGACCAACCCTATCTCTCCTCCTGTCTGTCTCCGTCTCTCTCATTTTCTCCTCTCTCTCTGTCGCTCTCCTTTTCTCCTCTCTCTCTCTCTCCTCCTGTCTGTCTCTGTCTCTCTCCTTTTCTCCTCTCTCTCTGTCGCTCTCCTTTTCTCCTCTCTCTCTCTCTCCTCCTCTCTCTGTCTCTCTCCTTTTCTCCTCTCTCTCATTTTCTCCTCTCTCTCTCTCTCCTCTCTCTCTCTCCTTTTCTCCTCTTACTCTGTCTCTCTCCTTTTCTCCTCTCTCTCTGTCGCTCTCCTTTTCTCCTCTCTCTCTCTCTCCTCCTCTCTCTGTCTCTCTCCTTTTATCCTCTCTCTGTCTCTCTCCTTTTCTCCTCTCTCTCCTTTTCTCCTCTCTCTCTCTCTCCTCCTCTCTCTGTCTCTCTCCTTTTCTCCTCTCTCTCATTTTCTCCTCTCTCTCTCTCTCCTCTCTCTCTCTCTCCTTTTCTCCTCTTACTCTGTCTCTCCTTTTCTCCTCTCTCTCTGTCTGTCTCTGTCACTGTGGAGACTACTGTCACTTCACAGTACAGTAGAGCCTCTGTCACTGTGGATACTACTGTCACTTCACAGTACAGTAGAGCCTCTGTCACTATGGAGACTACTGTCACTTCACAGTACAGTAGAGCCTCTGTCACTGTGGAGACTACTGTCACTTCACAGTACAGTAGAGCCTCTGTCACTGTGGAGACTACTGTCACTTCACAGTACAGTAGAGCCTCTGTCACTGTGGAGACTACTGTCACTTCACAGTACAGTAGAGCCTCTGTCACTGTGGAGACTACTGTCACTTCACAGTACAGTAGAGCCTCTGTCACTGTGGAGACTACTGTCACTTCACAGTACAGTAGAGCCTCTGTCACTGTGGAGACTACTGTCACTTCACAGTACAGTAGAGCCTCTGTCACTGTGGAGACTACTGTCACTTCACAGTACAGTAGAGCCTCTGTCACTGTGGAGACTACTGTCACTTCACAGTACAGTAGAGCCTCTGTCACTGTGGAGACTACTGTCACTTCACAATACAGTAGAGCCTCTGTCACTGTGGAGACTACTGTCACTTCACAGTACAGTAGAGCCTCTCTCACTGTGGAGACTACTGTCACTTCACAGTACAGTAGAGCCTCTGTCACTGTGGAGACTACTGTCACTTCACAGTACAGTAGAGCCTCTGTCACTGTGGAGACTACTGTCATTTCACAGTAGAGTAAAAGTCACTAGAGGCATGAAGTGAACAGTTGGAGGGACAGAACATGTGAGTGAGCGAGAGAGAGAGAGAGAGAGAGAGAGTATGTGTTCTCCAATGTGGTCACTTCAGGGTTACTCAGAAGGAATTACCATAAAGTAGTATCAACTTCCCTTCACCACTTGAACGGTTGAACTCCAGCTAATCTAGGACAGCGATCCAAATGGCACCCTATTCCATGTGGGCCCAGGACTAAAGTAGTGCACTATAAAGGCCATTTGGAACACATCCTAGCATACGGGTTCAGTCATCATATCATGCTGCAGCGAGGGAGCTTCCATGTGTGAAATGTGTGTGTGTGTGTGTGTGTGTCTTTGTTTTTCTGGAGATCAGATTTATTTCATTTAAAGTGAGCGCTGTCAGGCTGATAAGCTAGATCATGTGTGATGACGGCTCCCCTGGTTTATGTTGTGTGTGTGTGTGTGTGTGTGTGTGTGTGTGTGTTTGTCTGAGGAAAAGGAGAGAGAGGTGGGAAAGCGAGGAGGAGGAAGGAGAGTGGACAGGAAAGAGGGAAGAAGAATGGAGGGAGACAGGGAGCGGATGGAAAGGACAGAGAGATAGAAAGAGAGAGCATAAGGAGAGAGAGACACATACTGTTTAAGGAGAGAGAGGGAGAACGAGAGAGACACATACTGTTTAAGGAGAGAGAGGGAGAACGAGAGACACAGACTGTTTAAGGAGAGAGGGGGAGAACGAGAGAGACACAGACTGTTAAGGAGAGAGAGAGGGAGAACGAGAGACACACAGACTGTTTAAGGAGAGAGAGGGGAGAACGAGAGACACAGACTGTTTAAGGAGAGAGAGAGGGAGAACGAGAGAGACACAGACTGTTTAAGGAGAGAGAGAGGGAGAACGAGAGACACACAGACTGTTTAAGGAGAGAGACAGGGAAAACGAGAGAGACACAGACTGTTTAAGGAGAGAGAGAGGGAGAACGAGAGACACACAGACTGTTTAAGGAGAGAGAGGGGAGAACGAGAGACACAGACTGTTTAAGGAGAGAGACAGGGAGAACGAGAGAGACACAGACTGTTTAAGGAGAGAGAGAGGGAGAACGAGAGACACACAGACTGTTTAAGGAGAGAGACAGGGAGAACGAGAGAGACACAGACTGTTTAAGGAGAGAGAGGGGAGAACGAGAGACACAGACTGTTTAAGGAGAGAGAGAGGGAGAACGAGAGACACAGACTGTTTAAGGAGAGAGAGGGGAGAACGAGAGAGACACAGACTGTTTAAGGAGAGAGAGGGGGAGAACGAGAGAGACACAGACTGTTTAAGGAGAGAGAGAGGGAGAACGAGAGACACACAGACTGTTTAAGGAGAGAGACAGGGGGAACGAGAGAGACACAGACTGTTTAAGGAGAGAGAGGGGGAGAACGAGAGAGACAGACTGTTTAAGGAGAGATAGGGGGAGAACGAGAGAGACAGACTGTTTAAGGAGAGAGAGGGAGAACGAGAGACACAGACTGTTTAAGGAGAGAGAGGGAGAACGAGAGACACAGACTGTTTAAGGAGAGAGACAGGGAGAAGGAGAGAGACACAGACTGTTTAAGGAGAGAGAGGGGGAGAACGAGAGAGACACAGACTGTTTAAGGAGAGAGAGGGGGAGAACGAGAGACACAGACTGTTTAAGGAGAGAGAGAGGGAGAACGAGAGAGACACAGACTGTTTAAGGAGAGAGAGGGGAGAACGAGAGAGACACAGACTGTTTAAGGAGAGAGAGGGGGCGAACGAGAGAGACAGACTGTTTAAGGAGAGAGACAGGGAGAACAAGAGAGACACAGACTGTTTAAGGAGAGAGAGAGGGAGAACGAGAGAGACACAGACTGTTTAAGGAGAGAGAGGGGAGAACGAGAGACACAGACTGTTTAAGGAGAGAGAGAGGGAGAACGAGAGAGACAGACTGTTTAAGGAGAGAGAGAGGGAGAACAAGAGCGACACAGACTGTTTAAGGAGAGAGAGAGGGAGAACAAGAGAGACACAGACTGTTTAAGGAGAGAGAGGGGGAGAACGAGAGACACAGACTGTTTAAGGAGAGAGAGAGGGAGAACGAGAGAGACACAGACTGTTTAAGGAGAGAGAGGGGGAGAACGAGAGAGACAGACTGTTTAAGGAGAGAGAGAGGGAGAACGAGAGAGACACAGACTGTTTAAGGAGAGAGAGAGGAAGAACAAGAGAGACACAGACTGTTTAAGGAGAGAGAGGGGAGAACGAGAGAGACATAGACTGTTTAAGGAGAGAGAGGGGGAGAACGAGAGAGACACAGACTGTTTAAGGAGAGAGAGAGGGAGAACGAGAGACACACAGACTGTTTAAGGAAAGAGACAGGGAGAACGAGAGAGACACAGACTGTTTAAGGAGAGAGAGGGGGAGAACGAGAGAGACAGACTGTTTAAGGAGAGATAGGGGGAGAACGAGAGAGACAGACTGTTTAAGGAGAGAGAGGGAGAACGAGAGACACAGACTGTTTAAGGAGAGAGAGGGAGAATGAGAGACACAGACTGTTTAAGGAGAGAGACAGGGAGAAGGAGAGAGACACAGACTGTTTAAGGAGAGAGAGGGGGAGAACGAGAGAGACACAGACTGTTTAAGGAGAGAGAGGGGGAGAACGAGAGAGACACAGACTGTTTAAGGAGAGAGACAGGGAGAACGAGAGAGACACAGACTGTTTAAGGAGAGAGAGGGGGAGAACAAGAGAGACACAGACTGTTTAAGGAGAGAGAGGGGGAGAACGAGAGAGACACAGACTGTTTAAGGAGAGAGAGGGCGAGAACAAGAGAGACACAGACTTTTTAAGGAGAGAGAGAGGGAGAACGAGAGAGACAGACTGTTTAAGGAGAGATAGGGGGAGAACGAGAGAGACAGACTGTTTAAGGAGAGAGAGGGAGAACGAGAGACACAGACTGTTTAAGGAGAGAGAGGGAGAACGAGAGACACAGACTGTTTAAGGAGAGAGACAGGGAGAAGGAGAGAGACACAGACTGTTTAAGGAGAGAGAGGGGGAGAACGAGAGAGACACAGACTGTTTAAGGAGAGAGACAGGGAGAAGGAGAGAGACACAGACTGTTTAAGGAGAGAGAGGGGGAGAACGAGAGAGACAGACTGTTTAAGGAGAGAGAGGGAGAACGAGAGAGACACAGACTGTTTAAGGAGAGAGAGGGGAGAACGAGAGAGACACAGACTGTTTAAGGAGAGAGAGGGGGAGAACGAGAGAGACACAGACTGTTTAAGGAGAGAGAGAGGGAGAACGAGAGACACACAGACTGTTTAAGGAGAGAGAGGGGGAGAACGAGAGAGACAGACTGTTTAAGGAGAGATAGGGGGAGAACGAGAGAGACAGACTGTTTAAGGAGAGAGAGGGAGAACAAGAGACACAGACTGTTTAAGGAGAGAGGGGGAGAACGAGAGAGACACAGACTGTTTAAGGAGAGAGGGGGAGAACGAGAGAGACACAGACTGTTTAAGGAGAGAGACAGGGAGAACGAGAGAGACACAGACTGTTTAAGGAGAGAGAGGGGGAGAACGAGAGAGACACAGACTGTTTAAGGAGAGAGAGGGGGAGAACGAGAGAGACACAGACTTTTTAAGGAGAGAGAGGGGGAGAACAAGAGAGACACAGACTTTTTAAGGAGAGAGAGGGGGAGAACGAGAGAAACACAGACTGTTTAAGGAGAGAGAGGGCGAGAACAAGAGAGACACAGACTTTTTAAGGAGAGAGAGAGGGAGAACGAGAGAGACAGACTGTTTAAGGAGAGATAGGGGGAGAACGAGAGAGACAGACTGTTTAAGGAGAGAGAGGGAGAACGAGACACACAGACTGTTTAAGGAGAGAGAGGGAGAACGAGAGACACAGACTGTTTAAGGAGAGAGACAGGGAGAAGGAGAGAGACACAGACTGTTTAAGGAGAGAGAGGGGGAGAACGAGAGAGACACAGACTGTTTAAGGAGAGAGACAGGGAGAAGGAGAGAGACACAGACTGTTTAAGGAGAGAGAGGGGGAGAACGAGAGAGACAGACTGTTTAAGGAGAGAGAGGGAGAACGAGAGACACAGACTGTTTAAGGAGAGAGAGGGGAGAACGAGAGAGACACAGACTGTTTAAGGAGAGAGAGGGGGAGAACGAGAGAGACACAGACTGTTTAAGGAGAGAGAGGGAGAACGAGAGACACAGACTGTTTAAGGAGAGAGACAGGGAGAAGGAGAGAGACACAGACTGTTTAAGGAGAGAGAGGGGGAGAACGAGAGAGACACAGACTGTTTAAGGAGAGAGACAGGGAGAACGAGAGAGACACAGACTGTTTAAGGAGAGAGACAGGGAGAACGAGAGAGACACAGACTGTTTAAGGAGAGAGAGGGGGAGAACGAGAGAGACACAGACTGTTTAAGGAGAGAGAGGGGGAGAACGAGAGAGACACAGACTGTTTAAGGAGAGAGAGGGGGAGAACAAGAGAGACACAGACTTTTTAAGGAGAGATAGAGGGAGAACGAGAGAAACACAGACTGTTTAAGGAGAGAGAGGGGAGAACGAGAGACACAGACTGTTTAAGGAGAGAGAGAGGGAGAACGAGAGAGACAGACTGTTTAAGGAGAGAGAGAGGGAGAACAAGAGCGACACAGACTGTTTAAGGAGGGAGAGAGGGAGAACAAGAGAGACACAGACTGTTTAAGGAGAGAGAGGGGGAGAACGAGAGACACAGACTGTTTAAGGAGAGAGAGAGGGAGAACGAGAGAGACACAGACTGTTTAAGGAGAGAGAGGGGGAGAACGAGAGAGACAGACTGTTTAAGGAGAGAGAGAGGGAGAACGAGAGAGACACAGACTGTTTAAGGAGAGAGAGAGGAAGAACAAGAGAGACACAGACTGTTTAAGGAGAGAGAGGGGAGAATGAGAGAGACATAGACTGTTTAAGGAGAGAGAGGGGGAGAACGAGAGAGACACAGACTGTTTAAGGAGAGAGAGGGGGAGAACGAGAGAGACAGACTGTTTAAGGAGAGATAGGGGGAGAACGAGAGAGACAGACTGTTTAAGGAGAGAGAGGGAGAACGAGAGACACAGACTGTTTAAGGAGAGAGAGGGAGAATGAGAGACACAGACTGTTTAAGGAGAGAGACAGGGAGAAGGAGAGAGACACAGACTGTTTAAGGAGAGAGAGGGGGAGAACGAGAGAGACACAGACTGTTTAAGGAGAGAGAGGGGGAGAACGAGAGAGACACAGACTGTTTAAGGAGAGAGACAGGGAGAACGAGAGAGACACAGACTGTTTAAGGAGAGAGAGGGGGAGAACAAGAGAGACACAGACTGTTTAAGGAGAGAGAGGGGGAGAACGAGAGAGACACAGACTGTTTAAGGAGAGAGAGGGCGAGAACAAGAGAGACACAGACTTTTTAAGGAGAGAGAGAGGGAGAACGAGAGAGACAGACTGTTTAAGGAGAGATAGGGGGAGAACGAGAGAGACAGACTGTTTAAGGAGAGAGAGGGAGAACGAGAGACACAGACTGTTTAAGGAGAGAGAGGGAGAACGAGAGACACAGACTGTTTAAGGAGAGAGACAGGGAGAAGGAGAGAGACACAGACTGTTTAAGGAGAGAGAGGGGGAGAACGAGAGAGACACAGACTGTTTAAGGAGAGAGACAGGGAGAAGGAGAGAGACACAGACTGTTTAAGGAGAGAGAGGGGGAGAACGAGAGAGACAGACTGTTTAAGGAGAGAGAGGGAGAACGAGAGAGACACAGACTGTTTAAGGAGAGAGAGGGGAGAACGAGAGAGACACAGACTGTTTAAGGAGAGAGAGGGGGAGAACGAGAGAGACACAGACTGTTTAAGGAGAGAGAGAGGGAGAACGAGAGACACACAGACTGTTTAAGGAGAGAGAGGGGGAGAACGAGAGAGACAGACTGTTTAAGGAGAGATAGGGGGAGAACGAGAGAGACAGACTGTTTAAGGAGAGAGAGGGAGAACAAGAGACACAGACTGTTTAAGGAGAGAGGGGGAGAACGAGAGAGACACAGACTGTTTAAGGAGAGAGGGGGAGAACGAGAGAGACACAGACTGTTTAAGGAGAGAGACAGGGAGAACGAGAGAGACACAGACTGTTTAAGGAGAGAGAGGGGGAGAACGAGAGAGACACAGACTGTTTAAGGAGAGAGAGGGGGAGAACGAGAGAGACACAGACTTTTTAAGGAGAGAGAGGGGGAGAACAAGAGAGACACAGACTTTTTAAGGAGAGAGAGGGGGAGAACGAGAGAAACACAGACTGTTTAAGGAGAGAGAGGGGGCGAACGAGAGAGACACAGACTGTTTAAGGAGAGAGAGGGGGCGAACGAGAGAGACAGACTGTTTAAGGAGAGAGACAGGGAGAACAAGAGAGACACAGACTGTTTAAGGAGAGAAAGAGGGAGAACGAGAGAGACACAGACTGTTTAAGGAGAGAGAGGGGAGAACGAGAGACACAGACTGTTTAAGGAGAGAGAGGGAGAACGAGAGAGACAGACTGTTTAAGGAGAGAGAGAGGGAGAACAAGAGAGACACAGACTGTTTAAGGAGTGAGAGGGGGAGAACGAGAGAGACAGACTGTTTAAGGAGAGAGAGAGGGAGAACGAGAGAGACACAGACTGTTTAAGGAGAGAGAGAGGAAGAACAAGAGAGACACAGACTGTTTAAGGAGAGAGAGGGGGAGAACGAGAGAGACAGACTGTTTAAGGAGAGATAGGGGGAGAACGAGAGAGACAGACTGTTTAAGGAGAGATAGGGGGAGAACGAGAGAGACAGACTGTTTAAGGAGAGAGAGGGAGAACGAGAGACACAGACTGTTTAAGGAGAGAGAGGGAGAACGAGAGACACAGACTGTTTAAGGAGAGAGACAGGGAGAAGGAGAGAGACACAGACTGTTTAAGGAGAGAGAGGGGGAGAACGAGAGAGACACAGACTGTTTAAGGAGAGAGAGGGGGAGAACGAGAGAGACACAGACTGTTTAAGGAGAGAGAGGGGGAGAACAAGAGAGACACAGACTTTTTAAGGAGAGAGAGAGGGAGAACGAGAGAAACACAGACTGTTTAAGGAGAGAGAGGGGGAGAACGAGAGAGACACAGACTGTTTAAGGAGAGAGAGGGGAGAACGAGAGACACAGACTGTTTAAGGAGAGAGAGAGGGAGAACGAGAGAGACAGACTGTTTAAGGAGAGAGAGAGGGAGAACAAGAGCGACACAGACTGTTTAAGGAGAGAGAGAGGGAGAACAAGAGAGACACAGACTGTTTAAGGAGAGAGAGAGGGAGAACGAGAGAGACACAGACTGTTTAAGGAGAGAGAGAGGGAGAACGAGAGAGACACAGACTGTTTAAGGAGAGAGAGGGGGAGAACGAGAGAGACAGACTGTTTAAGGAGAGAGAGAGGGAGAACGAGAGAGACACAGACTGTTTAAGGAGAGAGAGAGGAAGAACAAGAGAGACACAGACTGTTTAAGGAGAGAGGGGAGAAGGAGAGAGACACAGACTGTTTAAGGAGAGAGAGAGGGAGAACGAGAGACACAGACTGTTTAAGGAGAGAGACAGGGAGAACGAGAGAGACAGACTGTTTAAGGAGAGAGACAGACTGTTTAAGGAGAGAGGGGAGAACGAGAGAGACACAGACTGTTTAAGGAGAGAGAGGGGGAGAACGAGAAACACAGACTGTTTAAGGAGAGAGGGGAGAACGAGAGAGACACAGACTGTTTAAGGAGAGAGAGGGGGAGAACGAGAGAGACACAGACTGTTTAAGGAGAGAGAGGGGGAGAACGAGAGAGACACAGACTGTTTAAGGAGAGAGACAGGGAGAACGAGAGACACAGACTGTTTAAGGAGAGAGAGGGGAGAACGAGAGAGACACAGACTGTTTAAGGAGAGAGAGGGGGAGAACGAGAGAGACACAGACTGTTTAAGGAGAGAGAGGGGGAGAACAAGAGAGACACAGACTTTTTAAGGAGAGAGAGAGGGAGAACGAGAGAGACAGACTGTTTAAGGAGAGATAGGGGGAGAACGAGAGAGACAGACTGTTTAAGGAGAGAGAGGGAGAACGAGAGACACAGACTGTTTAAGGAGAGAGAGGGAGAACGAGAGACACAGACTGTTTAAGGAGAGAGACAGGGAGAAGGAGAGAGACACAGACTGTTTAAGGAGAGAGAGGGGGAGAACGAGAGAGACACAGACTGTTTAAGGAGAGAGAGGGGGCGAACGAGAGAGACAGACTGTTTAAGGAGAGAGACAGGGAGAACAAGAGAGACACAGACTGTTTAAGGAGAGAGAGAGGGAGAACGAGAGAGACACAGACTGTTTAAGGAGAGAGAGGGGAGAACGAGAGACACAGACTGTTTAAGGAGAGAGAGAGGGAGAACGAGAGAGACAGACTGTTTAAGGAGAGAGAGGGAGAACAAGAGCGACACAGACTGTTTAAGGAGAGAGAGAGAGAGAACAAGAGAGACACAGACTGTTTAAGGAGAGAGAGGGGGAGAACGAGAGACACAGACTGTTTAAGGAGAGAGAGAGGGAGAACGAGAGAGACACAGACTGTTTAAGGAGAGAGAGGGGGAGAACGAGAGAGACAGACTGTTTAAGGAGAGAGAGAGGGAGAACGAGAGAGACAGACTGTTTAAGGAGAGAGACAGGGAGAACGAGAGAGGCAGACTGTTTAAGGAGAGAGGGAGGGAGAACGAGAGAGACACAGACTGTTTAAGGAGAGAGAGGGGGAGAACGAGAAACACAGACTGTTTAAGGAGAGAGGGAGAACGAGAGAGACACAGACTGTTTAAGGGGAGAGGGGAGAACGAGAGACACAGACTGTTTAAGGAGAGAGGGGAGAACGAGAGACACAGACTGTTTAAGGAGAGAGAGGGGAGAACGAGAGACACACAGACTGTTTAAGGAGAGAGAGGGAGAACAAGAGAGACACAGACTGTTTAAGGAGAGAGAGGGGAGAACGAGAGACACAGACTGTTTAAGGAGAGAGAGGGGAGAACGAGAGACACAGACTGTTTAAGGAGAGAGGGGAGAACGAGAGAGACACAGACTGTTTAAGGGGAGAGAGAGGGAGAACGAGAGACACACAGACTATTTAAGGAGAGAGAGGGGGAGAACGAGAGACACACAGACTGTTTAAGGAGAGAGAGGGAGAACAAGAGAGACACAGACTGTTTAAGGAGAGAGAGGGGGAGAAGGAGAGAGACACAGACTGTTTAAGGAGAGAGGGGAGAACGAGAGAGACACAGACTGTTTAAGGAGAGAGAGGGGAGAACGAGAGACACAGACTGTTTAAGGAGAGAGAGAGGGAGAACGAGAGAGACACAGACTGTTTAAGGAGAGAGAGGGGAGAACGAGAGAGACACAGACTGTTTAAGGAGAGAGAGGGGAGAACGAGAGACACAGACTGTTTAAGGAGAGAAAGGGGAGAACGAGAGAGACACAGACTGTTTAAGGGGAGAGGGGAGAAGGAGAGAGACACAGACTGTTTAAGGAGAGAGAGAGGGACGAACGAGAGACACACAGACTGTTTAAGGAGAGAGACACAGACTGTTTAAGTTGCAGCCCCTCAACACAGGTTCAAGCACAAACAGTACACACATGTCATATATGTGTACACACACGCCATATATGTGTACACACACACACACATCCCTCTCGTTGCTAATTGGCTCATGAAAGATGCCAGAGATCCTCACCCTAATTAGGTTGATGGCCGAATCAGAATGACACTACCTTAATTAGTGCGTATGAATGTGTGTTTGTGCGCGCGTGTGTTAATTAGCTCACGCAGAGCGAGAGGGAGAGAAAGGCTAGGGGGGAGAGAGAGAAGGAAAGAGTGAGAGTGTGAAAGAGAGTAGGGACAGGAGACTCCAGTCAATCATTCTTTATTAGTGAGGATCTGTCTTTCTCAGAAGATGTCATCTCATGTCTAGATGGAGTTAGTAATAAAGCGGTCTGCCTTTCAGTTTGCCGTTTCTTCTCTCCCTCTACCCCCCTCCCCCTTTTCCCTCTTTTTCTTTCTCTCTCTAACCCCTTGGTCTGGCTGAAAGAGGTTTCTCTCTCTCTCGTTCCCCTCTCCCTTCATCCCCTCTAAATGGACAGCAGAGCTTCTATCTAGCCCCGCCGTCCCTCTCCATCTTCCAACGGTGAAGACACAGGGGAGGGAGAGGCTCTAAGCCCAGAGACAAAAGTCTTGGTTGGGGAGGAAATCCCTGACTGTCCCCACTATCCTGTCACAAGCTCCAGCAATCCTCCAATCATCTCTTTGTCTCTCTCATTCTCCATCTATTACTCTGTTGATCTCTGTCTTTCTCTTTCTCCCCCCCCCCCTGGCTTCTTCTCCGTCTGTGAGTGACAGCGACATGACCCCAGCCAGCAGAGCATAGACGGGTTGGTTGTTTACCAACAAAACCGACACGTGCACAACTATGGGGCAAAATAGACAGGGTTGGCTTAGACTGTTGACAAAATGTAAACGATATTACGTCTCTAAATGTTTCTAGAAAACATAAATACATTTGCACAATAGGCACTAGTTGTCTCTCAAATACATCATTACAGTTGTTGGTTAGCTAGCTAGTGAATTTTTGCCATATTAGCATAGACATGACATCAGTCAAAACACCTCAAAACAAGACATGTTATCAAGAACAAGATGCAATGAGCTGAAACGAGCCGCCTACGATTCCCCACAAGGCAGCTTCTTGTCATTGTTACTAGCTTTATGACCATTCAGAATCTTAACCACGGACGCCTTCCGGCCAAATCAATGTGCGCGGATCATTTTTGTGACGTTGTCAGCCAACCCGTCTATTTAGAATGACGTCTAAACACGATGACCTCAGAGGTCAGCCCACAAAGGCTTCTGGGGTACGTAGTTTCCAAAGCAACACAAGAGAACAACGGTTGGAAAGTTAGATAGAATACAGTGGGTTATTTTCATGTTGTTATAGAAAACGTATAGGATCAGTACATTTAACTTTCACATATCCCAATACATACTTGGTTGGTAAGTGACAGTTTCAATTCAAAGCACCCCATGAAATATCATGTTAAGCACCCCATGAAATGTCATGTTAAGCACCCCATGAAATATCATGTTAAGCACCCCATAAAATATCATGTTAAGCACCCCATAAAATATCATGTTAAGCACCCCATGAAATGTCATGTTAAGCACCCCATGAAATATCATGTTAAGCACCCCATGAAATATCATGTTAAGCACCCCATGAAATATCATGTTAAGCACCCCATGAAATGTCATGTTAAGCACCCCATGAAATGTCATGTTAAGCACCCCATGAAATGTCATGTTAAGCACCCCATGAAATGTCATGTTAAGCACCCAACTTTAAATATCATGGTATGAATGTAAATCTTTCTCCTTTATTTCTATGTTAAAATGTATTGGGTTATGGGAGAAAGTTTTGACTTCATATGAATTTGTATCCGTTTTGCATGGTGGTCTATTTGTGTTGGTTTGTACTCTGAATCCTTCCAGTAATGAGTGGGAACATGGTGTCTGAGCCTGTTGTCTGTTTACGCTGTGAATATTCATGCTTGGTTTATGAATATGCTAAATATATACACACATACACCGGCGCGTAACATGCGCACACACACCAACACACACAAACAGGTTACCGTATAAATATTCAACACACCTCTATCCCCGACAATGTTTGATTGTTGATAAAGTCTCCTCAGGCTAACTTCATTTTTATTTTGTTACATTTATTATGCATTTCTTTGTACCCAAGGTTAGATATTTATTCTGGTATAAAAAATGTAATTATCAAGTTTAACCTTTTAGAAATTAGGACTGATATTATTCAAAATATAATTTTAATTCAATTGAACTGCATCATATTAGGACTAGTAGTCTGATCAGTTTGTAGAATAAAGTGGTTCCACCATCTTTATGGAAAACGTTTCTGGTACTTCAAATACTCTGTCCACTTACAATATTCCACGGCAATTAGATTCACTATAACACCTGTAATTCAAACGTGTATAGCTCGCAGGGCTGTACGTGTAGTGTGTGTGACTGAGCATGCATGTGTGTGTGTGTGTGTGTGTGTGTGGAATATATATAATAATTGGATGTGCCGTTCTCTACCGACTGAGCCACACAGGACCACCTGTGTAGTGGCTTCGTGTAGCCTGCTGCCCTGTCTTTGGCCCTGCTCAGTGTGTGTGAGAGGTGGGAAGGAGAGGAAACAAACAGGGAAGCCACCACACGTCTCTGAATAACAGGGTCACAAACCAATCAGCCATACTGAGAAAGGGTCAGGGCAGAGGTGAAGGAGACAGGAAAGGAGACAGAGAAGAGAAGAGGGGAAGGAGACAGGGAAGGAGACAGGGAAGAGAGGAAGGAGACAGGGAAGTAGGGAAGGAGACATGGAAGGAGAGGAAACAAACAGGGAAGCCACCACACATCTCTGAATAACAGGGTCACAAACCAATCAGCCATACTGAGAAAGGGTCAGGGCAGAGGTGAAGGAGACAGGAAAGGAGACAGAGAAGAGGGGAAGGAGACAGGGAAGGAGACAGGGAAGAGAGGAAGGAGACAGGGAAGTAGGGAAGGAGACATGGAAGGAGAGGAAACAAACAGGGAAGCCACCACACGTCTCTGAATAACAGGGTCACAAACCAATCAGCCATACTGAGAGAGGGTCAGGGCAGAGGGGAAGGAGACAGGAAAGAGGTGAAGGAGACAGGGAAGGAGATGGGGAAGGAGACAGGGAAGGAGAGCTTGATCAGCAGGGGTCCGGGACAAGGTAGCACGCACAGTGAAATCAGTCCACAGGTGCAGCACGACCAGGGGCTCAGCTCCTCCTGGAGGGGAGACAGAGGGAAAGAGGGAGGAGAGATTAGTGGGAGCATGCCTAAGATCACACATTATTCACAAAAGCATCAAAGAGTAGGAGTGCTGATCTGGGGTCAGGTCCCACCAGTCCATGTCATTTGATTCATTATGATCTAAATGGCAACATTCTTCATAGATCTGCACTCCTACTTTACGGCGCTTTGTGAACACGGGTGGAGATAAGACGAGCTGAACCTAGCCCCCCGGCACATACGCTATTGTAGGGTTGGGAGACCCTGTGGCCCCTGGACAGGGTCATCTAGGAAGGAGCTTCCCCAACCACCGAGGCAGTGGGCGTGTGGCTAACAGAGACAGAGTTGTGCTTGGCAGATCGGAAGGAGAGGCACATCATTATTTTAATGAGAAATTCAGTCCACTTGACAATTCGACAGAATTCACTATTCTTTATGATGATGATTCTTACAACTTAAGACAGATCGGGCTACAGTACAGATGAATACATAATATGGAATGTAACACCGATACAGATGCTGTGCATGTGATGGTTTCAAATAGTAATGTTTCTACAGATAGCTAGCTCTGTCTATGCTTTTTCTAGGAAATGTCTATCTGATATTATAGCCAGCTGATGTTGTTCTAGCTAGTTGACCCAAAGCAGGCTTTTCTCCTCCTCTGTGGTCTGCAGATGCATGACGACATGATTTAAAACAATGTATTTAGCCTTTATTTAACTAGGCAAGTTAGTTAATAAGAACAAATTCTTATTTACCATGACGGCGCACAATTGGCCAAACCGGCCTACACCCAATCACGTCCGGTTGTGATACAGCCTGGATCCGAACCAGGGTGTCTGTAGTGACGCCTCTAGCACTGAGATGCAGTGCCTCAGACCGCTACGCCTCTCGGGAGCCAGCCATGATCATGATGTTGTGCCTGTAACATTTAATGGACATTGCGCTTGAACAACAACAATTAGCTAGCTATATAAGATGGACATGTTCAGGGAAAGCAGCTCATAGTAAACCAATAACATGTCTATCATTGGATTGGTGTCATCTCGTCTGGGTACTGCAACACCCCGATTGAAGCAATTGCACATCTAATCTTCTCACCCATCCTCTCTTGATTCTACAGGGAGCTAGCCTGCTCTCCTCAAAACATCACAAGCAAGCTAGCTAACGTTAACAAACGTGAGCAGACATCTCAGCTTGCTAACCAACCGACACACCAAATATACACTGAGCAAACCATACTTTTATAAAGCAATGTTAGTCTCAACCAAATGACAAGTAGCTACATAGCTAGAATCTCTAGATACAGGCTCGGCAAAGAAGGCTCTAACGCTAGCTACCATCAGCTTTGTAGAGGCTGTGCTATGTGGAATCAGTTTTTTCACCTTTCTCACCAACGCCTTGCTGTAGCTTTTAAATTCTGTGAATATCATTTAGTAATTTGATCCATATTTAGCACAGTGGAAAGCGTTCTTCCAAGACTCTTTGAAAGTATGCTCCAGAATGACAACACCTCACCTAATTGGCTGGAAGAAAAAGCCGCCCACCATGGCTCTGGTGTTTTTCTCTACTGGTGAATTTGTTCACATATCAAGTTAAATTGTTTGCAGGTGTTGTTGTATTTATTCCTACATCACATTATGTGTTTTCGACTGTTGCTGCTTTTATTCTCAAAGAAGTTACATGTTTGCAAATATTTTCTGCTAAAACGGATTATACAAGTGCAACTCATATTTTGCATGTGAAAATCAGACTTTGCATGCTTGTGCACTTCTGTCATTATTTTACCTCCGTAACACACACACACACACACACACACACACACACACACACACACACACACACACACACACACACACACACACACACACACACACACACACACACACACACACACACACACACAGACACACACACATTCACACACACACATAGCTAGGCCTGATGTACACAAACACACACACCAGCTACATCTTGAAAGCACCACCAAGTCCATTAGCAACTTGTTTCTTCCCCAGAAGGAGGAATAGAAAACAGAGGACAAATGGATCTGGAGGACATCGCTCTTTTTTCCCTTCTTTCATGTTGTAGAGCACCTCTTCCCTTTACACCCTCTTCCTCTAATCGTCTCTTCCCCCTCTTTTTCCGCTTGTACAGCATGTTTGCAGCACCTAGCCAGCCAGCCAGTCAGCCAGCCAGTCAGTCAGTCAGTCAGTCAGTCAGTCAGTCAGCCCGTCAGCCAGCCAGTCCGTCTACCAGTCCGTCTGCCAGTCAGCCAGTCCGTCAGCCAGTCCGTCAGCCAATCCGTCTGCCAGTCAGTCAGCCCGTCAGCCAGTCTGCCAGCCCGTCAGCCAGCCAGCCATCCAGTCAGCCAGCCAGTCAGTGAGCCAGTCTGCCAGCCCGTCAGCCAGCCAGTCAGCCAGCCAGCCAGCCAGTCAGCCAGCCAGTCTGCCAGCCCGTCAGCCAGCCAGTCAGCCAGCCAGCCAGCCAGTCAGCCAGCCAGTCCATCTGCCAGTCCGTCAGGCCGTCAGCCAACCAGTCCGCCAGTCAGTCAGTCAGTCAGTCAGCTGTACTGTTTCACTGCCAGATATTCAATAGGGTACACAGAGAGACATTGGTGCTGCTGTGAGCTATCATAGGTATACGCTTGGTTGGCACTATATTCCCTATTGTTGCACTATTTTGGACTGGAGCCATACAGGTCCCGGTCAAAAGTAGTGCACTATATAGGGGAAAGGGTTCCATTTGAGATGCAGATAGAGTCTTACTCAGGTTCTCTCAAAGGCTTCAGCCCAAGGCCATTTTCTTCAGTGACTCTCAGTACAGTGAAAGTGTGTGTGTTGTCTCTGCATGTGGCCCATTTGCCTACAGTATTGTAAGTGTGAGACCGTCTTATCTTTCCCTTAGGCAGCATGTACTGTAGCAGGTAGGATAAAACAACGGGGATGGTACCGTAGCAACACTCTCATCCCCTACAGAAGAATGAAGTGGGAGGGAAAAGAGGAGGGGAGGACTAGGTGGTACATTAGGATAATAAGGGGGGCAGAGGGAAAAGAGGAGGGGAGGACTAGGTGGTACATTAGGATAATAAGGGGGGCAGAGGGGGAAAGAGGAGGAGAGGACTAGGTGGTACATTAGGATAATAAGGGGGGCAGAGGGGGAAAGAGAAGGAGAGGACTAGGTGGTACATTAGGATAATAAGGGGGGCAGAGGGGGAAAGAGGAGGAGAGGACTAGGTGGTACATTACGATAATAAGGGGGGCAGAGGGGGAAAGAGGAGGAGAGGACTAGGTGGTACATTAAGATAATAAGGGGGGCAGAGGGGGAAAGACGAGAAGAGGACTAGGTGGTACATTAGGATAATAAGGGGGGCAGAGGGGGAAAGAGGAGGAGAGGACTAGGTGGTACATTAAGATAATAAGGGGGGCAGAGGGGGAAAGAGGAGGAGAGGACTAGGTGGTACATTAGGATAATAAGGAGGGCAGAGGGGGAAAGAGGAGGAGAGGACTAGGTGGTACATTAGAATAATAAGGAGGGCAGAGGGGGAAAGAGGAGGAGAGGACTAGGTGGTACATTAGGATAATAAGGGGGCCAGAGGGGGAAAGAGGAGGAGAGGACTAGGTGGTACATTAGGATAATAAGGAGGGCAGAGGGGGAAAGAGGAGGAGAGGACTAGGTGGTACATTAGGATAATAAGGAGGGCAGAGGGGGAAAGAGGAGGAGAGGCTGTTTGGCAACATAGGGAGGAAGAGAGGGGTGAGGGCCACCTCAGAATACAGATGCCTGAGAGACAGAGAGAGAGACTCAAACAGTGGTACAGTTTATTTTACATGTTCATAATGCTCTCCTTTGATCCAGCCTCAGTCAGTAACAGTCCTGTCAACACCCAGCCTCTGCATAATGGATGACTGGCATCTCTACACACTTCTGGAAAATCCTATTGGACTGGTCAGAGAAAATGTGTGTCTGTGTGAGAGTATGTAGGTCATGTTTGACCATTGGCAAAGTCTAGGGAGGCAGAGAGGGAGGCAGAGAGGGAGGCAGAGAGGGAGGCAGAGAGGGAGGCAGAGAGAGGGAGAGAGAGGGGGAGGCAGAGAGGGATGGAGAGAGGGATGGAGAGAGGGAGGCAGAGAGGGATGGAGAGAGGCAGAGAGGGAGGCAGAGAGGGATGAGAGAGGGATGGAGAGAGGGCTGGAGGGAGGGATGGAGGGAGGGATGGAGAGAGGGAGGCAGAGAGAGGGATGAGAGAGGGATGGAGGGAGGGATGGAGGGAGGGAGGCAGAGAGAGTGATGAGAGAGGGATGGAGGGAGGGATGGAGGGAGGGATGGAGAGAGGGAGGCAGAGAGAGGGATGGAGGGAGGGATGGAGGGAGGGATGGAGAGACAGACTTGTGCATGGTGATGATAGTCTTGTCAAGTTCCAAAGGCTCCTCCCACGATTAAAGGTTGACAAATCAAATCACTGAGCCCTGGTTGGGGGGGTGGAACAGGATCTCTGATGCTTTCTCTGGTTATCAGTAGTGGACACAACAGTTCTGCTTCAGCTTTCCAGCTTTCAGATCCTCTCCCCCTCCTCTCCTCCTCCTCCTCTCTCCTCACTCCATTTATCCTATCTCTGTCACTTTCAATCCCCCTCTTCCTTCCCTCATGTCTTCTTCCTCACCCTGTTTGCCCGCTCCCTGCCTCTTCCTCCTCTGCTAACTCCTACCTTAATATATTGAGTGGTAACAAGCTCTTTAGTAATCATACACTCACTTGGAGGGAGACACACACACTGCTGCTGCTGGCCGCGCTCTGAGCTGGGGGACAGAGCAGAGAGGTGACGGCTGGTGACAGACACCATGTGTTAGTCTGAGTGGCTGAGAGAGATGGCCTCAGACCACAGCAAGCTCAGCCAGACTTCCCTATCCCTCACCTCTCGCTCTCTCGCTCCCTGTCTTTCTCTCTCAATTCAATTCAAAGGGCTTTATTGGCATGGGAAACATATGTTTACATTGCCAAAGAAAGTGAAATAGATCTCTCTCTCCCCCTCCCTCCCTTAGACCTCAGCCAGCTCAGCCAGTCTCCCAGCACCATGCTGCAAAGAGGAGCTGAACTGGTATTTTCTATGGGCCTCTCTTCCCTGTCCCTCCCAGCACCATGCTGCAAAGAGGAGCTGAACTGGTATTTTCTATGGGCCTCTCTTCTCTGTCCCTCCCAGCACCATGCTGCAAAGAGGAGCTGAACTGGTATTTTCTATGGGCCTCTCTTCTCTGTCCCTCCCAGCACCATGCTGCAAAGATGAGCTGAACTGGTCTTTTCTATGGCCCTCTCTTCCCTGTCCCTCCCAGCCCAACAGCAGCAGAAGGCAGGTAAACAGTCTCTGGCCCCTCTCTCTCAATTTCCTGCCCATCACTGGCATAGCAGAATATTATACAGCCAAGCCTCGTCACTGCCATAGCAGAATATTATACAGCCAAGCCTTATCACTGCCATAGCTGAATATTATACAGCCAAGCCTTATCACTGGCATAGCAGAGTATTATACAGCCAAGCCTTATCACTGGCATAGCAGAATATTATACAGCCAAGCCTTATCACTGGCATAGCAGAATATTATACAGCCAAGCCTTATCACTGGCATAGCAGAGTATTATACAGCCAAGCCTTATCACTGCCATAGCTGAATATTATACAGCCAAGCCTTATCACTGGCATAGCAGAGTATTATACAGCCAAGCCTTATCACTGCCATAGCTGAATATTATACAGCCAAGCCTTATCACTGGCATAGCAGAGTATTATACAGCCAAGCCTTATCACTGCCATAGCATAATATTATACAGCCAAGCCTCATCACTGCCATAGCAGAATATTATACAGCCAAGCCTTATCACTGCCATAGCAGAATATTATACAGCCAAGCCTTATCACTGCCATAGCAGAATATTATACAGCCAAGCCTTATCACTGCCATAGCAGAATATTATACAGCCAAGCCTTATCACTGCCATAGCTGAATATTATACAGCCAAGCCTTATCACTGCCATAGCAGAATATTATACAGCCAAGCCTTATCACTGCCATAGCTGAGTATTATACAGCCAAGCCTCATCACTGCCATAGCAGAGTATTATACAGCCAAGCCTTATCACTGCCATAGCATAATATTATACAGCCAAGCCTTATCACTGCCATAGCAGAATATTATACAGCCAAGCCTTATCACTGCCATAGCAGAATATTATACAGCCAAGCCTCATCACTGCCATAGCAGAATATTATACAGCCAAGCCTTATCACTGCCATAGCTGAGTATTATACAGCCAAGCCTCATCACTGCCATAGCAGAATATTATACAGCCAAGCCTTATCACTGCCATAGCAGAATATTATACATTCAAGCCTTATCACTGCCATAGCTGAGTATTATACAGCCAAGCCTCATCACTGCCATAGCAGAATATTATACAGCCAAGCCCCGTCACTGCCATAGCTGAGTATTATACAGCCAAGCCTCACCACTGCCATAGCAGAATATTATACAGCCAAGCCTTATCACTGGCATAGCAGAATATTATACAGCCAAGCCTCATCACTGGCATAGCAGAATATTATACAGCCAAGCCTCATCACTGGCATAGCAGAATATTATACAGCCAAGCCTTGTCACTGCCATAGCAGAATATTATACAGCCAAGCCTTATCACTGGCATAGCAGAATATTATACAGCCAAGCCTCATCACTGCCATAGCAGAATATTATACAGCCAAGCCTTATCACTGGCATAGCAGAATATTATACAGCCAAGCCTTATCACTGGCATAGCAGAATATTATACAGCCAAGCCTTGTCACTGCCATAGCAGAATATTATACAGCCAAGCCTCATCACTGCCATAGCAGAATATTATACAGCCAAGCCTTATCACTGCCATAGCAGAATATTATACAGCCAAGCCTTATCACTGCCATAGCAGAATATTATACAGCCAAGCCTTATCACTGGCATAGCAGAATATTATACAGCCAAGCCTTATCACTGCCATAGCAGAATATTATACAGCCAAGCCTTATCACTGCCATAGCTGAATATTATACAGCCAAGCATTATCACTGGCATAGCAGAATATTATACAGCCAAGCCTCATCACTGCTGGTTAGCCTGAAACCCTAGTATCTCATGTTTATTTCATAGTAAGTATGTGTGTATATGTATATGTGTATATGTATGCGTACGCCAGCTCCTTTTTTTGTGTGTGTCTGTGTGTCTCTCTCTGTGTGTGTGTCTGTGTCTCTCTCTGTGTGTGTGTATGTGTGTCTCTCTGTGTGTGTGTGTGTGTGTCTCTCTGTGTGTCTCTCTCTGTGTGTGTGTGTGTGTGTGTGTGTGTGTGTGTGTGTGTGTGTGTGTGTGTGTGTGTGTGTGTGTGTGTGTGTGTGTGTGTGTGTGTGTCTGTGTGTCTCTCTCTCTCTGTGTGTATGCATGTGCGTGTGTGTGTCTCTCTCTCTGTGTGTGTGTGTGTATGTGTGTCTCTCTGTGTGTGTGCGTGTGTGTGTGTGTCTGTGTGTCTCTCTCTCTCTCTGTGTGTGTGCGTGTGCGTGTGTGTGTCTCTCTCTCTCTCTGTGTGTGTGTATGTGTGTCTCTCTGTGTGTGTGCGTGTGTGTGTGTGTCTGTGTGTCTCTCTCTCTCTCTGTGTGTGTGCGTGTGTGTGTGTGTCTGTGTGTCTCTCTCTCTCACTGTGTGTGTGTGTGTGTCTGTGTGTCTCTCTCTCTCTCTGTGTGTGTGTGTGTGTCTGTGTGTCTCTCTCGCTCTCTGTGTGTGTGTGTGTGTCTGTGTGTCTCTCTCTCTCTGTGTGTGTGTGTGTGTGTCTGTGTGTCTCTCTCTCTCTCTGTGTGTGTGTGTGTGTCTGTGTGTCTCTCTCTCTCTCTGTGTGTGTGTGTGTGTCTGTGTGTCTCTCTCTCTCTCTCTGTGTGTGTGTGTGTCTGTGTGTCTCTCTCTCTCTCTGTGTGTGTGTGTGTGTCTGTGTGTCTCTCTCTCTCTCTCTGTGTGTGTGTGTGTCTGTGTGTCTCTTTCTCTCTCTGTGTGTGTATGTGTGTGTGTGTCTGTGTGTCTCTCTCTCTCTCTGTGTGTGTACGTCAGCCCGCTTGCCATTTAACCGAAGGTGAGCTATCAACCCTGTTTTTCTTTACTTAGTCTGCCGTCACCAACATACATATGTAGTGTGTGTGTGTGTGTGTGTGTGTGTGTGTGTGTGTGTGCGCGTGCGCATGTGCGTGTGCGCGTGTGCGTGTGTGCGTGCGTGCGTGCGTGCGTGTGTCTAAACATGTGAATACATGCCTGCCTGCCAGGTTGATGATCTCTCTGTATTGTAGGCAGTCAAGTGGCACAGCTAAGCGTGAACTTTTCACCCATGCCTCTGAATTCTAAAAATAACACCAGGCCATTTTGAGGAGTTGTCGGTTCTAGTCATTTTATTTTCTGTGTGTTTGGGACTGGGTTGGGTCTGTATTTGTGTACGTACGTGGACTTACATTTATGTGTGTGTGTGCATGTGAGTGTGTATTTGTGTGCATGTGCATTCTTGTGTGTGTGTGGTTGTATGCGTTTGTGTTTAATGTTGGCTTTGACAGTTTGAGGGATGGCTTCTATCTGCTCCAAACAGATGTGGAATCATCCTTCAAGTTTTTAGTTTGAGTAATAATCAACCACTTCCAAATGGAGGCCTATAATCTAGATCAGGGCTCTCCAACCCTGTTCCTGGAGAACTACACTCCTGTAGGTTTTCACTCCTACCCTGTTCCTGGAGAACTACACTCCTGTAGGTTTTCACTCCAACCCCAGTTGTAACTAACCTGATTCAGCTTATAAACCAACTAATTATTAGAATCAGTGGCACAATATTAGGGTTGGAGTGAAAACCTACAGGAGGGTATCTCTTCAGGAACAGGGTTGGAGTGAAACCTACAGGAGGGTATCTCTCCAGGAACAGGGTTGGAGTGAAACCTACAGGAGGGTATCTCTCAGGGGAACAGGGTTGGAGTGAAAACCTACAGGAGGGTGTCTCTCCAGGAACAGGGTTGGAGTGAAACCTACAGGAGGGTATCTCTCAGGGGAACCGGGTTGGAGTGAAAACCTACAGGAGGGTGTCTCTCCAGGAACAGGGTTGGAGAACCCTGATCTAGATTACACGCCCAGCATGTTGACATCACCCATCAACAATTTCCACCAGACATTATCATAGTGAGGGTTTAAACAAATCTACAGTTGGGGCCAAGCTAAAAAAAAAAACTTCTTCGGGGCTGAGATATCTAGTAGTATACTTTATACGACATCTTCAAATATATATATATATATATTATTATTATTATAATTTTTTCTACCTAGCAACAATTGATGAATAAGGGTAATATAAGAACGCTTGGAGCAGATGAGTGCATATTGACTGTGTGATCTGGTATCACTGAGACATTGACTATCTATCATAATAATAGCTGTCATATCTTACACAGTGGGATCACTTCTGCATTATCTCTATCTTTATGTGAATGGAGCTCTGATAGGTCTGTGGTCAAGGTAGGGTCCTGTTTCTATGCATTAGGAATGAGACCACTTGATACGCACACACACACACACACACACAGTCGTGTTTAACTAACCTTCTGGAGACACACAATACAACCCTAAAACTATTATTGTATAATCTTGTATAGTTAAGCACACACACACACACACACACACACACACACACACACACACACACACACACACACACACACACACACACACACACACACACACACACACACACACACACACACACACACACACACACACACACACACATGAGATGAGCCAGGTGACACGGAATCCCTTCATTCACAAACATGGGCATGGATACGTACAGTACATACCAACCATCCTCAGCACTCCTAGGGAACTAAATAGTAGGTCTATTCCTTTCTTATTGTATTGTTCAGATGTATGCTGTCAATCACATGAGCACGTTGCACAGATTGGTGGCTTAAAGAGAGAGAGGGATATGGAAGAGGTTCACTGTACAGAACGTTCAACAGGGAGAAATTTTCCTTTTCCCTCCTTTCATTTCAGCCCAATATGTCTGATTGACAGGCCTTTCTCTGTCGATAGAGGAGGTTTGATAGTTGGAGGTCTCTGTCGATAGAGGAGGTTTGATGGTTGGAGGTCTCTGTCGATAGAGGAGGTTTGATGGTTGGAGGGCTCTGTCGATAGAGGAGGTTTTATAGTCAGAGGTCTCTGTCGATAGAGGAGGTTTTATAGTCAGAGGTCTCTGTCGATAGAGGAGGTTTGATGGTTGGAGGTCTCTGTCGACAGAGGAGGTTTTATAGTCGGAGGTCTCTGTCGATAGAGGAGGTTTTATAGTCAGAGGTCTCTGTCGATAGAGGAGGTTTGATGGTTGGAGGTCTCTGTCAATAGAGGAGGTTTTATAGTCGGAGGTCTCTGTCGATAGAGGAGGTTTTATAGTCGGAGGTCTCTGTCGATAGAGGAGGTTTGATAGTTGGAGGTCTCTGTCGATAGAGGAGGTTTGATAGTTGAAGGTCTGTTGATAGAGGATATTTGATAGTTGGAGGTCTCTGTCGAGAGGAGATTTGATAGTTGAAGGTCTGTTGATAGAGGAGGTTTGATAGTTGGAGATCTCTGTTGAGAGGAGGTTTGATAGTTGGAGATCTCTGTTGAGAGGAGGTTTGATAGTTGAAGGTCTGTTGATAGAGGAGATTTGATAGTTGAAGGTCTGTTGATAGAGGAGGTTTGATAGTTGGAGGTCTCTGTTGATAGAGGAGGTTTGATAGTTGGAGATCTCTGTTGATAGAGGAGGTTTGATAGTTGGAGGTCTCTGTTGATAGAGGAGGTTTGATAGTTGGAGGTCTCTGTTGATAGAGGAGGTTTTATAGTCGGAGGTCTCTGTTGATAGAGGAGGTTTGATAGTTGGAGGTCTCTGTCGATAGAGGAGGTTTGATAGTTGGAGATCTCTGTTGATAGAGGAGGTTTGATAGTTGGAGATCTCTGTTGATAGAGGAGGTTTGATAGTTGGAGATCTCTGTTGATAGAGGAGGTTTGATAGTTGGAGATCTCTGTTGATAGAGGAGGTTTTATAGGTTGAGATCTCTGCATTTACATTTAGTCATACAGGTAACTGACAAAATTAACACGGACATAAAGTGTCCTAATATGACATTGGGCCACCAGAGCCAGAACAGCTTCAATGCACCTTGGCACAGCTTCTACAAGTCTCTGAAACTCTATTGGAGGGATGCGGCACAATTCTTCCACAAGAAATTCCATTATTTGGTGTTTTGTTGATGGTGGTGGAAAACCCTGTCTCAGGCGCCGCTCCAGAATCCCCCATAGTTGTTCAATTGGGCTGAGATCTGGTGACTGAGACACGCACGCACACACACACACACACACACACACACACACACACACACACACACACACACACACACACACACACACACACACACACACACACACACACACACACACACACACACACACACACACACATACACACACACACACCATTTAAACCCCATATGCTCCTTTGAGACTTCAATTTCAAAGTCACTGAGATCTCTTCTTCTAGCCATGGTAACCAACATAACTGACAATTGGGCTGTTTTTATGAGCATGATGGGATGTTATTGCTTAATTAACTCAGTAACCACACCTGTGTGGAAGCACCTGATTTCAATATACTTTGTATCCCTAATTTACTCAAGTGTTTCCATTACTTTGCCAGTTACCTGTCTATATCTGACTGCCTTGCTCTGGTGTTTTCCAGAAGAATGCTACAGGTGACTGTATTGTGATGCTTCAAGCAAGCAGTTGTTTAATAGACTGAAGGGAGAGATAGATAGATAGATAGATAGATAGATAGATAGATAGATAGATAGATAGATAGATAGATAGATAGATAGATAGATAGATAGATAGATAGATAGATAGATAGATAGATAGATAGCTTCTCTTCTGATGTTCATTCTGGAACCATCCACCTGCCTTCCAGAACTCTATAATTAGCCTTGTCTGTCTGTCAGCCACACACACAAACACAAACACACACACACACACACACACACACACACACACACACACACACACACACACACACACACACACACACACACACACACACACACACACACACACACACACACACACACACACACACTGTAATGCATCTGTGTGTAGCTGGTGTAGATGAGTCAGGCGCAGGACAGCAGATATGAGTAATCTTTGCAATTTTACTCAACAATAATAACAAAACACGACAATAAATCCCAGGCCACAATTACGGACCGCAATACAATAAACAATCACTCACAAACAAATATGGGGGGACAGAGGGTTAAATAATGAACAAGTAATTGGGGGATTGAAACCAGATGTGTAAGAAAAGGAAAAACAAATGGATCGCCGATGGCTAGAAGGTCGGTGACGTCGACCGCCGAACGCCGCCCGAACAAGGAGAGGGACCGACTTCGGCGGAAGTCGTGACACACACACTGTCAGCCGCAAGAGTTAATTAAACACAGATTTCGAGAGGTGATAAGGAACAGCAAAAAAGAACCCTTTGAAAAATGATTTACATTTTTTTTAATTTCTTTCTTTTCATCCGCACTTCATCTCAGAAGAGGAGGACCGGAAGCTTTGTTTCCTCTCAGTCAATCATATTCCTTGTGGTTCTTGTTGAAAGAGACGGGGAAGATAATTCCAGGGATAAACAATGGAGAGAGAGAGAGAGAGAGCGAGAGAGAGAGCGAGAGAGAGAGATGCAGAGAGAGATACACAAATATACAGAGAGGGAGAGAGATACAGAGAGAGATGCAGAGAGAGATACACAAAGATACAGAGAGAGGCAAAGATACACAGAGAGAGAGAGAGAGAGGCAAAGATACACAGGGGTAGAGAGGTAGGCAAAGATACAGGGGGAGAGAGAGAGAGAGGGAGGCAAAGATACAGAAAGAGAGAGAGAGAGAGAGAGGCAAAGATACAGAAAGAGAGAGAGAGAGAGGCAAAGATACAGAAAGAGAGAGAGAGAGGCAAAGATACAGGGGGAGAGAGAGAGAGAGGGGAGGCAAAGATACAGAAAGAGAGAGAGAGAGGCAAAGATACAGGGGGAGAGAGAGAGAGAGGGAGGCAAAGATACGGAAAGAGAGAGAGAGAGGCAAAGATACAGAAAGAGAGAGAGAGAGGCAAAGATACAGGGGGAGAGAGAGAGAGAGAGAGGCAAAGATACAGAAAGAGAGAGAGAGAGGCAAAGATACAGAAAGAGAGAGAGAGAGGCAAAGATACAGGGGGGGAGAGAGAGAGAGGGGAGGCAAAGATACACAGAGAGAGAGAGAGAGGCAAAGATACAGGGGGGGAGAGAGAGAGAGAGAGAGAGAGAGGGGAGGCAAAGATACACAGAGAGAGAGAGAGGCAAAGATACACAGAGAGAGAGAGAGAGGCAAAGATACAGAGAGAGAGAGAGAGAGAGAGAGAGAGAGAGAGAGAGAGAGAGAGGCAAAGATACACAGAGAGAGATGGGAGGCAAACATACAGAGAAAGAGAGAGAGAGAGAGAGAGAGAGAGAGGCAAAGACACAGAGAGAGAGAGGGGAGGCAAATATACAGAGAGAGAGAGAGAGAGAGAGAGAGAGAGAGAGAGAGAGAGAGAGAGAGAGAGAGAGAGAGAGAGAGAGACAGAGAGAGAGAGAGATACAGAGAGATACAGAGAGAAAGAGAGAGGGGAAAGTGTGTGTAAGAGAGAGAGTTCCAGATCCTAGGGTTAGGGATCTGCAATGCAATTATTATTAGTATTAAATATTTTATTATAATTTGGTGGATGCTTATATTTTTCCTATGTCATATATTATTTCCTGTGTTCATATGCATGTGTGAATTGGAAATGAGTTTTTTGTATATCCCTCCCTCGGAGAGTGGGTTCACAGCCAGGGTCTGCCATTATCAATGGAGAGAGGTAGCTGAGAGAGAAACAAAGTGAGCTGGAGAGAAAGAATGAGAGCAACAACAAAGACTTTGTGTTGAACTAATGGACTGCATACACACTTCTGAAGACCTGGAGCTGAAGCCCAGAGCTTCACAGACACCACAACATACATTAGAGCAAATTAAACCTGGAAAAAGAGACTTGAATCAAAAGCCAGTTGAAATGCAGTTCCATAATTATTACAATTATTATAATTATTACCCATTATCAATGGCAGGCAACAGAGATAAGGCCTCTCTAATTAGTGTTTTAATTACAGCATATTTTGACATATGTCAGCTGTCAGTCAAACTGTGCAAAAGTGAAATCAAAACATACGTTTAGGCATTCATTCATAGTGGAAAAGGTTAGGGTTAAGGTTAGGGTTAAGGTTAAGGTTAGGGTTAAGGTTAGGGTTAAGGTTAGGGATAGGGTTAGGGTTAAGGTTAGGGTTAAGGTTAGGGTTAAGGTTAGGGTTAAGGATAGGGTTAAGGTTAAGGTTAAGGTTAGGGTTAAGGTTAAGGTTAGGGTTAAGGTTAGGGTTAGGGTTAGGGTTAAGGTTAGGGTTAGGGATAGGGTTAAGGTTAGGGTTAAGGTTAAGGTTAGGGATAGGGTTAAGGTTAGGGATAAGGTTAGGGTTAAGGATAGGGTTAAGGTTAGGGTTAAGGATAGGGTTAAGGTTAGGGTTAAGGTTAGGGTTAAGGTTAAGGTTAGGGATAGGGTTAAGGTTAGGGGTAGGGTTAAGGTTAGGGTTAAGGTTAGGGTTAAGGTTAGGGATAGGGTTAAGGTTAGGGTTAAGGTTAGGGTTAAGGATAGGGTTAAGGTTAGGGATAGGGTTAAGGTTAGGGTTAAGGTTAGGGTTAAGGATAGGGTTAAGGTTAGGGTTAAGGTTGGGGTTAAGGTTAGGGTTAAGGTTAGGGTTAAGGTTAGGGATAGGGTTAAGGTTAGGGTTAAGGTTAGGGTTAAGGATAGGGTTAAGGTTAGGGTTAAGGTTAGGGTTAAGGTTAGGGTTAAGGTTAGGGATAGGTTTCAAACAGAAAAACTAATATTACTAAATGAGTGTCTGGAATCTGATGAGAGAGAGAAAGATGTGCTTTATTCCTTCAATAAAGGCTGTGAACTCTCGTTCACAACGACACACACAAACAAAAACTATCATGTACTTTGTTTGCTCCTGTGTACAAACAAACACGCTTCATTTCAATCCACTTAATAAAACTACAAATTCACTCCAAAAGCCTCAACAGAGGATATCATTACAAAATGTAATATATGTATTTTTACAGAAGACAGATGGGGCTGTAGGTATTACATTCTCTCTCTATGGCGGGAACCCAGTAATCTGGCAGATACCTCAGTCAAAGTCCTCCTGACTTTAGAGTCTGGAAAGGCTCCTTACATCAATAATGAAGGGGGCTGTGCTTCTTACTGATTGGTTCCCCTTGGTGTCTTTCTCACTCAACTACCAACAGGAACAGCCACACACAGCCCCCGAGCGCCGCCCCAATTCCAATTACAACTGTTGGATTTTCAAATCCGAACAATGAGAGGTCTCAACCCGCCAGGAAAAACAACAACATTTGAGAGAACCAATCAATGCGTCCGCTCAACTTCTGAGCTAATATTGCATTAACAAATGGCCTCCTGTCCAGACTGGTGAGTCACAGCTCTTCCTCGCTGTGTGGTCACGTGGGCCGCATCAGCCAGGCTAGGACCACAGAGACAAATTGCTTTTATATATGTGGCGTATTACCTTTACTGAGCTATGGAAGCCTATCAGGGTCAAAGGCAAATTGACAGTCTCTGATGGGGGAATTGAATTGTCGATATCAATTTCACAGCGTGACAGAGAGTTGGAAAGAGAGAGAATGTGTGTGTGTGTGTGTGTGTGTGTGTGTGTGTGTGTGTGTGTGTGTGTGTGTGTGTGTGTGTGTGTGTGTGTGTGTGTGTGTGTGTGTGTGTGTGTGTGTGTGTGTGTGTTACTGAGAGTTGGGTGTCAGTAGCCAAAATGAGAGGTGACCGGGATCTGAATTAGGTGCATGCTGTGGAGATGAGAAGATTAGGGACAGACCAATACAATAGGATAGGTTCCTACACTCTTAAGTGGATTCTTTTGCACTGTCCTGAAAAGGTCAGTGGATACAGATGTGTCCCAAATCTCTTAGCAGGCTTCCTTGCCTCCACCACACACTTATGTAAAGTAGGGAGGATCAGAATGAATTCCACCACATTATGTTCCCTGTTAAGTGTTCCCAGATCAGGTAGCTCTTGAGGATATGTTTCCATTGGACCAATGTCCACTGTTCTGTCAGTCACTTTGCATTGAAGCATCTGCTAAATGGCCACATTATGATGTAGCCAAGGAGGTCCAGCTGTTTAAGACCATCGGGATTTGTGGATAAAGAACTTCTCTGCAGCTTGAGAGGAGATGATGGCGTGAGTAAAGTGTGTGTGTGTTAGCTTAGTATTTTCGTGAATTGCATATTAACACCACGTTTATGCACTCCAGCGAAGTGTGGTTAAGTGTTTGTCAACATTCAGTTACAACAGACACACACACACACACACACACACACACACACACACACACACACACACACACACACACACACACACACACACACACACACACACACACACACACACACACACACACACACACACACACACACACACCACTCCTCATGAGTGGTTAATGGTGCTTGTCTAGGCTCCTTTGAACCCCTCTGCATATGTGTCTTAAACTGGCTCTTAAAGATAAACACTGTGTGTGTGTGTGTGTGTGTGCGTGTGTGTGTGTGTGTGTGTGTGTGGCTCTCACAGATAAACAGTGGGAATACAAATATCAATTTGTTTTTGGTATAAAATAACATTAGAACATAAGGCCGTCTGAGAAAATGGGCTCTCGATTGGCGCAGCGGTCTAAGGCACTGCATCTCGGTGCTAGAGGCGTCACTACAGACCCTGGTTCGATCCCGGGCTGTATCACAACCAGCCGTGAGCGCACAATTGGCCCAGCATCGTCCGGGTTAGGGGAGCGTTTGGCCGGGGTAGGCCATCATTGTAAAATAAGACTTTGTTCTTAACGGACTTGCCTGGTTAAGTAAAATAAAAAAATAGGGCCTCTTCACTTATTTATTTAACCAGGATAGTCCACTCACAGACAGTCATTTTTTATTAATTTTGTAACCTTTATTTAACTAGGCAAGTCAGTTAAGAACAAATTCTTATCTACATTGATGGCCTACCAAAAGACAAAAGGCCTCCTGCAGGGACGGGGGCTGGGATTAAAAATAAAATAAAAATACAAGACAAAACACACATCACGACAAGAGAGACACCACAACACTACATAAGGAGAGACAACAACATAGCATGGCAGCAGCACATGACAACACAGCATGGTAGCAACACAACATGACAACAACATGGTAGGAACACAACATGGCAGCAGCACAACATGGTATCAGCACAGAACATGGTACAAACATTAGTGGGCACAGACAGCAGCACAAAGGGCAAGAAGGTAGAAACAACAATACATCACACAAAGCAGCCTGTCAGTAAGAGTGTCCATGATTGAGTCTTTGAATGAAGAGATTGAGATAAAACTGTCCAGCTTGAGTGTTTGTTGCAGCTCGTTCCAGTCGCTAGCTGCAGAGAACTGAAAAGACGAGCGGCCCAGAGATGTGTGTGCTTTGGGGACCTTGGCAGAACGGGTGTTGTATGTGGAGGATGAGGGCTGCAGTAGGTATCTCAGCATGGGTAAGCTGAATCAGGGTTAGTTTGGCAGCTGGGGTGAAAGAAGAGTGAATCCGGTAGAGGAAACCAAGTCTAGATGTAACTTTAGCCTGCAGTTTTGATATGTGCTGAGAGAAGGACGTTGTCTAGCCAGTAACAACTGCTTTCCAAGGAGTCCTACACTGAACAGGCAACATGGTTCCTGTGTTATAGTAGTGTCATTTCATCGGTGTGACTGGTAGACATTATGTGGTTTTGTAGAAAAAGTGAAACCAGTGGGATGTACAGGTAACTGCCAAAATAAAGGAAACACCAACATAAAGTGTCTTAATAGGGCGTTGGGGCACCACGAGACAGAACAGCTTCAATGCACCTTGGCATAGGTTCTACCAGTGTCTAACCTGGTCCCTTGTGTCATTTCATTGGCATGACTATAGATACATGACACTTTTGGGGGGGGGATTAACATTGTAAACCCCATTTAAATGTAAGTGATATGGTTCACAAAACAGTGAGCCTTGTCCTGTGTGTTTGTGTCATGTCATCGGCGTGGCGAGATACATTACAAAATATGTTTTAGGAAAAGTGACGTTGAAAATGGAAAATCCATTTGAATTGCTTTAGCTGTAATGCATACGCTTTAGTATGGATTACATCCTAACCCACGTTAATCCAGCAGAGAAACACACACACACACACACACACACACACACACACACACACACACACACACACACACACACACACACACACACACACACACACACACACACATATTGATCCAGCAGATAGGCCTAGCTGCCTGCAAGACACTTTTTAGTCCCTCTTTCTCACTCCTTTATTCCCATCTAGTACCTCTTTCTCACTCCTTTATTCCCATCTAGTACCTCTTTCTCACTCCTTTATTCCCATCTAGTACCTCTTTCTCGCTCCTTTATTCCCATCTAGGCCCTCTTTCTCACTCCTTTATTCCCATCTAGTACCTCTTTCTCACTCCTTTATTCCCATCTAGGCCCTCTTTCTCACTCCTTTATTCCCATCTAGTACCTTTTTCTCGCTCCTTTATTCCCATCTAGTACCTCTTTCTCACTCCTTTATTCCCATCTAGTACCTCTTTCTCACTCCTTTATTCCCATCTAGTACCTCTTTCTCACTCCTTTATTCCCATCTAGTCCCTCTTTGTCACTCCTTTATTCCCATCTAGTACCTCTTTCTCACTCCTTTATTCCCATCTAGTACCTCTTTCTCACTCCTTTATTCCCATCTAGTACCTCTTTCTCACTCCTTTATTCCCATCTAGTACCTCTTTCTCACTCCTTTATTCCCATCTAGTACCTCTTTCTCACTCCTTTATTCCCATCTAGTACCTTTTTCTCGCTCCTTTATTCCCATCTAGTACCTTTTTCTCACTCCTTTATTCCCATCTAGTACCTCTTTCTCACTCCTTTATTCCCATCTAGTCCCTCTTTCTCACTCCTTTATTCCCATCTAGTACCTCTTTCTCACTCCTTTATTCCCATCTAGTCCCTCTTTCTCACTCCTTTATTCCCATCTAGTACCTCTTTCTCACTCCTTTATTCCCATCTAGTACCTCTTTCTCACTCCTTTATTCCCATTTAGTCCCTTTTTCTCACTCCTTTATTCCCATCTAGTACCTTTTTCTCGCTCCTTTATTCCCATCTAGTACCTTTTTCTCGCTCCTTTATTCCCATCTAGTACCTTTTTCTCGCTCCTTTATTCCCATCTAGTACCTCTTTCTCACTCCTTTATTCCCATCTAGTACCTTTTTCTCACTCCTTTATTCCCATCTAGTACCTCTTTCTCACTCCTTTATTCCCATCTAGTACCTCTTTCTCACTCCTTTATTCCCATCTAGTACCTTTTTCTCACTCCTTTATTCCCATCTAGTACCTCTTTCTCACTCCTTTATTCCCATTTAGTCCCTTTTTCTCACTCCTTTATTCCCATCTAGTACCTTTTTCTCGCTCCTTTATTCCCATCTAGTACCTTTTTCTCGCTCCTTTATTCTCATTTAGTCCCTTTTTCTCGCTCCTTTATTCCCATCTAGTCCCTTTTTCTCACTCCTTTATTCTCATTTAGTCCCTTTTTCTCGCTCCTTTATTCCCATCTAGTACCTCTTTCTCACTCCTTTATTCCCATTTAGTCCCTTTTTCTCACTCCTTTATTCCCATCTAGTACCTTTTTCTCGCTCCTTTATTCCCATCTAGTCCCTTTTTCTCACTCCTTTATTCTCATTTAGTCCCTCTTTCTTCTCCCTTAGTTCCTTTAAAGAGCGTTGATGATAGCTTTATTGTAGAGCACAGAAGCTCTATAACTGAATTGTGAAAGGCTTGTGAACAATGGAGAATGTCTATGAAATTAGATTTGATTGTTTTAGGGTTTTTATCATTTACATATTTATTGGTGAGTAGTATGCTAATGTGTTTGCAGCAGAACTGCAATTCGATGATGCTGTGTGTGTGTCTGTGTGTGTTTGTCTATGCGTTATGCATTTTGTTTTATACGTTTGAATAATATTACTTGTGGGAAAGGCTTGTTATATGAAAAGTCAAATCTATGATCATCTTCTTTATTAGTAAATTGAATAATCATCATTGCTAATGGATATTTCAGTGTATCATGTTATCTGGAAGTGATGGCATATCTTCATGTGTTTCATTATGTCTCTTTTACACAGCTCATTTTGAAACCAGACCTAAAGTCAATTAATTAGAAATCCTTGGGGAATACGTGAAAGGGATTAACAATTTGTATTATTTTGTCATTAGCTGTTTTAATCCAGATGAAATTATATTTTTTTCTCCTGCCCACTCTTTCTCCTGTCTTTATCTTTCCTTCCCTCTGACTTTCTGGATCTCTCTCTCTCTCTCTCTCTCTCTTTCTCTCTCTCACACACAGGTTCTCTGCCAAACTGAAAGGGAGTTTTCCTCCATCTCTGTCGCCGAGGGAAACGGTCATAGGGGCCATGAGTTGTTGCTGGAGCTACCGTCATTGTATCCCTCTGACACGGAATACTTAAAATGGGGTCTATGTTACCAGCTACCATGGCTGCCAAGCGGCAAGCCATGCTCTAATTGCCTAGGCAACAACCTATCTGTGACCTACGACTCCCTGTCTCTACTTCCTGCTCTGGCCACACCCCTTCCTTACCTGTCAACCAACCTGATTTCAAACTTGCCTGCTTCATTTCCTAATATTCTCCCCTTTCACTTAATTTCTTCATAAGATAACCCCTCCTATCCTCCCTTCCTCCCTAACCATGGCCAACAGGTTTCTCCACCTCCCCTCCATCCCGCTCTCCCTATCCCTCTCTCCGTCCATCTTCCTCTACCTTCTCCCCCCATTACTTCTTCTCCTCCACCTCCCTGGGTCCGTCCGGGGGGACTGCTGGCTGATCGAGGGGGATAAAGGCTACGTGTGGCTGGCCATCTGCAGTCAGAACCAGCCCCCGTACGAGACCATCCCCCAGCACATCAACAATACGGTACTGTTATGTTCTATATTATAGAGTATATATTATGCTATACAACCTACCCCTAGCAGTAATTGTAAAATATGTCATTTTAATTGCAATTCTGGTTTTGCTCACTAAGGTGTTCCTTTTCAACCACTGTATAACATCACCAAGAGTTAGCACAATATAGAATTGAAACAGTAGTGGGGCTGGAACAGAGCCTTGAGGGACACTAAAACATACCTTACTTTTCAACCACCGCAGTTCATATGTCCCATAGGAACCACCATAGTTTGGCAAAGCTAAAACGGAATGTTTTGTTTATGCTAGCTTACAAATACTAGCTCACTGTTTTGCTATAATAGCTCACTGTTTTGTTATACTACTTGTTGAGCTGTTTGATGAAAAAAAAGTATTGTTCTTTTCAATTAGATTTTATTTTATTTATTTGAACTTTTGAAAAACACAATTAAACTGCGTGGATACAATGCATTTATAAAAGTTGACAACTTATTTCCATTGTGGTCCTCTTTCAAGCCAACTTTCAACAGAAATGCAAAGCTAACACTAAATGTTTTCTTATGCTAGCTGGTGAATGCCGAGACGTTTGATATGAAACAAGTTCTCGTTCTTTCAACACAACAGGTCCATGACCTGAGGTTGAATGAGAACAAGCTGAAAGCAGTGCTATTCCACTCCATGTATCGCTTCACCAACCTCACGGACCTCAACCTCACCAAGAATGACATCTCTTACATAGAGGACGGGGCCTTTACCCATCAGGCCAACCTACAGGTAAGGGATTTGATTGGTTGGTTGGTTGATGTGTTGAGAGGGAGGGATTTGATTGGTTAGTTGATTGGTTATTTGTTTGATTGGTTGGTTGAGAAAGAGATATTTTACATAGAGGACATGGCTTTCACCCATCAGGCCAACCTACAGGTAAGGGATTTGATTGGTTGGTTGAGAAAGAGATATTTTACATAGAGGACATGGCTTTCACCCATCAGGCCAACCTACAGGTAAGGGATTTGGTTGGTTGGTTGAGAAAGAGATATTTTACATAGAGGACATGGCTTTCACCCATTAGGCCAACCTACAGGTAAGGGATTTGGTTGGTTGGTTGAGAAAGAGATATTTTACATAGAGGACATGGCTTTCACCCATTAGGCCAAACTACAGGTAAGGGATTTGGTTGGTTGGTTGAGAAAGAGATATTTTACATAGAGGACATGGCTTTCACCCATTAGGCCAAACTACAGGTAAGGGATTTGGTTGGTTGGTTGAGAAAGAGATATTTTACATAGAGGACATGGCTTTCACCCATTAGGCCAACCTACAGTTAAGGGATTTGGTTGGTTGGTTGAGAAAGAGATATTTTACATAGAGGACATGGCTTTCACCCATCAGGCCAACCTACAGGTAAGGGATTTGATTGGTTGGTTGAGAAAGAGATATTTTACATAGAGGACATGGCTTTCACCCATTAGGCCAACCTACAGGTAAGGGATTTGGTTGGTTGGTTGAGAAAGAGAAAGAGATATTTTACATAGAGGACATGGCTTTCACCCATTAGGCCAACCTACAGGTAAGGGATTTGGTTGGTTGGTTAAGAAAGAGATAATTTACATAGAGGACATGGCTTTCACCCATCAGGCCAACCTACAGGTCATTGGTTTGATTGTTTGGTTGGTTAGTATGTTGGTTGATTGATTGGTTAGTTGGTTGGTTGGTTGATTGGTTAATTGGTATGTTGGTTGGTTGATTGGTTAGTTGGTTGGGTGACAACGAGATCTCTTACTTCAGGGATGGGCAACTCCTCTGGGGCCTGATTGGTGTCACACTTTTGCCCCAGCCCCAGTTTACATACAGTAACTTTGGAAAGTATTCAGACTCTTTGACTATTTCCAATTATTTTTAACGTTACAGCCTTATTCTAAACTTGATTAAATAATTTTTTACACACAATACCCCATAATGACAAAGCAAAAATAGGTTTTTGGAAATGGATGCTAATTTATAAAAAATGTAAATGTCACATTTACATAAGTATTCAGACCCTTAACTCAGTGATTACAGCATTGATTCTTCTTGGGTATGATGCTACAAGCTTGGCACACCTGTATTTGGGGAGTTTCTCCCAATCTTCTCTGCAGATGTTCTCAAGCTCTGTCAGGTTGGATGGGGAGAGTTGCTGCACAGCTATTTTCAGGTCTCTCCAGAGATGTTCGATCGGGTTCAAGTCTGGGCACTGGCTGGACCACTCAAGGACACTCAGAGACCTGTCCTGAAGCCACTCCTGCGTTGTCTTGGCTGTGTGCTTAGGGTTGTTGTCCTGTTGGAAGGTGAACATTCGCCCCAGTCTGAAGTCCTGAGCACTCTGGAGCAGGTTTTCATCAAGGATATCTCTGTACTTTGCTCCGTTAGTCTTTTCATCGATCGTGACTAGTCTCCCAGTCCCTGCTGCTGAAAAACATCCCCACAGCATGATGCTGCCTCCACTATGCTTCACCGTAGGGATGATTCCAGGTTTCCTCCAGACGTGACACTTGGCATTCAGGCCAAATAGTTCAAGCTTGGTTTCATCAGACCAGAGAGTCTTGTTTCTCATGGTCTGAGAGTCCTTTAGGTACATTTTGGCAAACTCCAAGCAGGCTGTCATATGCTTTATACTGAGGAGTGGCTTCCGTCTGGCCACTCTACCATAGAGGCTTGATTGGTGGAGTGCTGCAGAGATGATTGTCCTTCTGGAAGGTTTTCCCATCTCCACAGATTAACTTTGGAGCTCTTAGTTGTTCTAAACTTCTTCCATTTAAGAATGGTGGAGGCCACTGTGTTCTTGGGGACCTTCAATGCTGCAGACATTTTTTTGGTACCTTTCCCCAGATCTGTGCCTCGACACAATCCTCTCTCAGATTTCTACGGACAATTCCTTTAAACTCATGGCTTGATCTTTGCTCTGACATGCACTGTAAACTGTGTGACCTTATATAGACAGGTGTGTGCCTCTTCTGACTGTGCCGGGTGGAGATTATAACAGAACATGGCCAAGATGTTCAAATGTTCATAAATGACCAGCAACGTCAAATAATAATAATCACAGTAGTTGTCGAAGGTGCAACAAGTCAGCACCTCAGGAGTAAATGTCAGTTGGCTTTTCATAGCCGATCATTGAGAGTATCTCTACCGCTCCTCCTGTCTCTAGAGAGTTGAAAACAGCAGGTCTGGGACAGGTAGCACGTCCGGTGAACAGGTCAGGGTTCCATAGCCGCAGGCAGAACAGTTGAAACTGGAGCAGCAGCACGGCCAGGTGGACTGGGGACAGCAAGGAATCATCATGCCAGGTAGTCCTGAGGCATGGTCCTAGGGCTCAGGTCCTCCGAGAGAGAGAAAGAAAGAAAGAAAGAGAGAAAGAGAGAATTAGAGAGAGCATACTCACACAGGACACCGGATAAGACAAGAGAAATACTCCAGATATAACAGACTGACCCTAGCCCCCCGACACATAAACTACTGCAGCATAAATACTGGAGGCTGAGACAGGAGGGGTCAGGAGACACTGTGGCCTCATCCGATGATACCCCCAGAAACATCTCAAGGATGATCAATGGAAACAGAATGCACCTGAGCTCAATTTCGAGTCTCATAGCAAAGGGTCTGAATACTTATGTAAATAAGGTACTTCTGTTTGAATTTTTAAGACATTTGCAAAAATGTAAAAAAAACAGTTTTTGCCTTGTCATTATGGGGTATTTTGTGTAGAAGGCTGAGGATTTTGTTTGATCAATTTTAGAATAAGGTTGTAATGTAACAAAATGTGGGAAAAGTCAAGGGGTCTGAGTACTTTCCGAAGGCACTGTACCTGACCCCAATAGTCAGTGAATCAGTTTAGAATGCAAGTAGTATAGTATGTGTTCGCTAGGATGGGTAAAAAGTGTGACGCCACTCCGGGCCCTGAGGACTGGAGTTTCCCCATCCCTGTCTTACATAGAGGATGGGACCTTCACGGATCAGGCAAACCCACCTGTCAGGGAGGAGTGGGTGTTTGATTGGTTGATCGGTCGGTTGTTTAGTTGATTGATTGGTTGACTGGTTGATTGGTTGATTGAATTGACTGATTTTACTTGACTAATGCACGTCAAAAGGAAAATCTCAAACAATACCCTCTTCTCCATGTTATAGATCAATTGTTTGACCAGTGTGTTATGTAAGTGATAAGGGGCGTCATTTGAGATAGCCAAAGATGTACTGTATTTCCCTTGTGCTCCCTTCATCGGACTGGTTACTGGAACTATTCTCCCATTCTCCAGCTTCATTTAACAGCCCAAGTACATGGAAGCCATCATTTTCATTAGAACCAGAGTCCATGGTACACAGGGATGTTGCTATTTGTACTTACTAAGATGGAGAAGAGGCCACGTACTTACTGTATTCCCATTGTGGTCCCTTCTAATGCTACGTCCTCCACCTTTTCTCCATGCAGTGCACTAATTCCAAAAGCAGTCTTTTCATGGGGAACATGCTGTCATTTGAGATGCCAAACTCTTACTGTTTCTCAATTGTGGTCTCCTCTCATCCTAGGTCCTCCAGTTGGGTTACAACAAGCTGACCAACCTGACAGAGGGGATGATGCGTGGCCTGGGCCGCTTGCAGTGCCTCTTCCTCCAGCACAACCTCATCGAGGTCATTGACAACAAAGCATTTGAGGAGTCCAGCTCCAGCCTCAGCAGCATCGACCTCTCGTCCAATAAGCTGGCCCGGATCGATCCGTCAACTTTCACCGTGCTAAACCGGTTAATGGTCTGCGAGCTAGCAGGAAATCCCTTCCATTGTGGATGTGATCTGTATAGTTTTCTTACTTGGTTGGAGGCATTTAATAATGTGACACATACATACGACAGGCTGCAGTGCGAGACCCCTGGCGAGCTGTTTCTCTACCCGCTCCTGAGCCCCGTGGCCGGGCACGGACGCAGCGCTCGCACCATGCTCTCCACCATCTGTCGCGACGGCATGATCATACCCGGGATCACGTCTCAACCTGGCACCGACTGGGAGGGCTCCGGGATGGGTCCGGAGATGGACGGCCGGGCCGGACCGTATCATCAACCAACAGCTTCGTCCACGGCCGACCCTAACTTCAACCCCAGCATCAAACTCCAGTGGGTCACTCTGTCTGCAGCCAAGCTGTTGGTCCAGATCCCTAAACCATACAGCAAGATGTACGTCCTGGTCCAATACAACCAGAGCTTCGTCTCGGACATCCAGAACCTCAAGGAGAAGAAGGAGAAGGTGACGCTGGTGGATCTGAAACCTCACACCAACTACACCTACTGCGTGGTGTCTATAAGTAAAAACCAGCGCAACAACCACACGTGCATCTTCTTCGCCACGCGAGAGGCTGATCCTGACGACCACCACGCCAACCCGTCAACCATGACGCATTACATCATGACCATCCTGGGGTGTCTGCTGGGGATGGTGATCGTGCTCGGGCTCGTCTACTACTGCCTGAGGAAGCGTCGGATGCAGGAGGAGAAGGAGAAGGCGATCAGCGTGAAGAAGACCATCTTGGAGATGCGGTAAGAGGGACAGACCCAATGTATTATGTAGGTTGTTGAAACCACAGCTCTTTATGTTATTTGACATTATTTTACTCATCTCTTTTATAGTCTTGTTGTTTTTTATTATCCATTTTATTGTTGTTACAATTGTTGTTACATTTAAATGCACTTTAATTAATTAAAGTTTGATTCGAGGTTTGAATAACTCGGGACTCATAGGTAGATGTGATGCACCTGAATTGCATACAGCTATTTTACCTGAGATGTAAAATATTTTATTCTAATGGATTTTATCCTTGGATTTTATTTACAGGTATGGACCGGAGGCTGCAGCACAGGCAGCTAACGACCCGGCAGCCATGCAGCATCTCCAGGAACAGGCTCAGAACCAGGGGCACCACGGAGGTCACCTCCACGGAGGAGGGGGTGGCGGGGGTAATAAACTTCCCCCCTCCGCCTCCTCCAGCTCCGGAATGCTCCACGGTTCGGCCAACACCACCTCCTCCCGCCTCTCGACGCTCCCCCAAGTGGAGAAGATGGCCACAGCGTTCGGTGAAGCCATGGCAACCAATAAAGGGAACTATATGGACGTGAGGACTGGGGCAGGATTATCGGGAGACGGGGGAGGAGGAGGAGGGGGGGAGGCGATACTGGTGGATATGCGAGGCATCAACGGTTGCAGTGAAGACGGAATGGACGTTGGGAATGATTCGGATGACGATGGGCACGGATCTGCATCGGAGATCTCGACGATCGCCATGGAGGTCGACAAAGTCAACCAGATTATCAACAACTGTATTGACGCGCTCAAGCTCGACTCCCTTGTTGCCACGACAACATCTGGCGACAACCCTACTTCTCCTCCACCTGTTTGTATCACCTCCCTTGCTCGGAACCTCATCCCCCTCTCCCAAGGCCTCGCTGACACCTGCCAGATGCTCGCCTCCTCTCCCAAAATCCATGTCCCTCCCACGATGACCCCCGTCCCCCTCGTCATGCCCCTCTCGGAGCGTCCCGGAATCAGCGGAGGGGGGTTTCTCTCGCCCCCCTACAGGGACCCACCACCGGCGAATGCCGTACGACCCTTACAGAGGCAGCTGAGCGATACAGGTGTGGTGGTCATGGGTGCTGGGAAGAACCGATGTAACGTGTCCTCGGCTGGAGGATCCATGAAGAGCACCAGGATCTTCAGTCTGGATGTCCCGGAGCCCCGCAGCCCGGGCCCCAACTCCTGCCCTCCATACCCAGAGAAGGGGAGCCCTGTTGGATGTGGGGAAACCATGGAGAGGCTCCCTCTTGTAGGTGGAAATGGTAGTGGTTGTGGTAGTGGTGGTGATGGAAACGGGATGGGTTGTGGTGGTGGGAACGGAATGGGAGGAGGGGTTAATGAAGGTGGGGTGAATGTCAATGGAGGTGGGGTGGGTTGCGGAGGGGGAGGAAGAGGAGGGGGAGGACCGGGAAAGCAGCAGCAGCATCATCATCTGGAGGTACATCCAGACTACCACTGTTCTGAGCACAGGCACTCCTTCCCCGCCCTCTACTACGAGGGAGCCAACGACTCCCCCTCTCCCTCCCCATCCCAGAAGGCCTCCTTCCTCAAACCCCTGGGACGTACCAAAAGGGACCCTGCCGCCTACTCCCAGCTCTCCCCTTCCCGGCACCACAACTACTCCGGCTACTCTTCCAGCCCCGAATATTCCTCGGAAAACACCCTTCGAATCTGGGAGAGGTTCCGGCCACACAAGAAAGGCCCTCGGGACCCTCGCGAAGAGGCGACGTATATCGCTGCAGGCCACGCCTTGAGGAAGAAGGTTCAGTTTGCGAAAGACGAGGACCTCCATGATATCCTCGACTACTGGAAGGGGGTGTCGGCCCAGCAGAAGCTGTGAAAGATGAGGAAGAGGTGTAACCTAGAGGATGGCATACAGAAGGAGAAGACAGTGATGTCATAATTCTCAAGAACTCCCAGACAGTGAATGGACCTGAATGACACAACTACAACTGTTGGCTCCCATGTGTACTTCCTGGTCTCTTTTATGACATCATCTGTCTTCTCATTCTTTAACTTACCCTAGGGTGTTACAACAGCAGACTCTGACAGGGGATGAGGAGGATAGTCGTGGAAGTTATGGGGGAGACATTATGTAGTAGTAGTAGTAGCATGACAAGGGGTATTGGGTTTTTTCTACAGTTCCACAATGGAACTACAGGGGTTCCACAATTCTTCAAGTCGTTCCACAGAAATTCCACTGTTCCATTGCGGGTTCCATCATGGTTCCACAAGAGTGCCACAGTTCTATAATGGTTCTACAGAAGTTCCAAATTCCATAAAGGGTTCTATAATGTAATCTGTAATAATCTGTAACGGTTCCGTAGGGGTTCTAGAAGTTTCAAAGTTCTACATGGAGTTCCATAATGGTTCCACACTGAGCTTCTAAGTGGTTCCACATTTGCCTGGCACTTTGGTCCTTGCAGACTACCATAGAACGACAGAGCCAGGGTAATGATGACTCAGTAATGACTGCAGAGTCTTGTCACTAGCAGGTGTCCTAAGACTCATTACAACATATCTCCCAACAACAAGCAGCAGCATTACTCGGCTTAAACCCTGGTCCCTTAAACAGCACAGCTCATAATCCCATCAACATTCAATTCATTCACTAAACACTGGATGCATCCCAAGTGGCACCCTATTCCCTATTTTGTGCACTACTTTTGACAAGGGCCCACAGGGTTCCCATAGGGCTCTGGTCGAAAGTAGTGAACTATATAGGGAATAGGGTGCCATTTGGGACGCAGGTCATTTCACTCTGCAGCCCACCACCTGCCTCCCTAGCAGCGCCATTTAGAGAGATAATTGAAAGGGGATGAGGAATTAGCAGTGTTTGCCTCAATCTCTTCTTCCTTCGGAGGAGGGGGGAGAGAGGAGGGAGGATGGAGGGGAGAAGGAGGACAAGGAAGAGGGGGAGGATATTAAGCGATTCTTATCGTGTTAATTGTTCTCGGCTGTAATTAGCCCAGGAACAAAACAGGTGGAGATGCTAGCGTGGGTGGACACACACCAAGAGGTGTGTGTGTGGACGGTGGGAACCAGGCCCTGAAGCCCCTCTCTGTGTTTAGCAGGAGCGTGCTTATCGATTGGAAACACCTACACGTTTTACAGAGCGTGGCATGCTATTGGGGTGCTCCGCCATTTTGTTTTCTCCTTCTTCTTGGCCTTTACTAAATCAGACATGTGGATTGAGCAGATACATTGCATTCAGATAGCAAACAAGGAGGAAGGGACGTTTACACACACGCAGATTACTATGTTCAGATTACTATGAAGTAAGCCATTTTCCAGACCTACTTGCTAACATTTCCCTGGCTTCGAGCCAATTTGTTATTTACAGGTATTGCATTTTTTTCTTTTGATAAGAAAGTCAAAGCTTCCTTCAGGGGAAGATTAAAATTAGCATTTCAATAGTGCTAGTCATGCAAAAACCACTTTAGGCTGGGTTAGGAGAGGTGGAGAGAGATGAGTGTTGGCTCCCGTATTAAAGCAGAAGGTAATCATGTCAGGGTAGAGAGAAGGTTCCTAGCGGAACACACAGACCTCACACAAGAAGTTGCAGCTGAAATGAAAGACAATGCTAGTATGGTGATGTTTAGAAAAGCTAGAGTTCGCAAGGGTTCATGGTCTATTTTAGAGGGAGCGAGAGCGTGAGCGAGAGAGAGAGCAAGAGCGAGAGAGAGAGTGAGCGAGAGAGAGAGTGAGCGAGAGAGAGAGAGAGAGAGAGAGAGAGAGAGAGAGAGAGAGAGAGAGAGAGAGAGAGAGAGAGAGAGAGAGAGAGAGAGAGAGAGATGGATCTCTATGGAGAGGTCAACGAGATCATATAGCAGAGACATAGATATAAAGAGTTAGTAAAAAATCTATCTTCAATGTTGGCAGCAAATGTTCCATACAAAAAACATAGTGCCAAATATGCTATTTATAGTGGCAATATATGAACATAGCCCAATTGTTATATTTTGTAGTGGTCTTTTGACCAATCATATCAGCTCTTTTCACATCCGATTTTTTCAGATCCGATCTGATTTGAGAAAATACAAATTAGTGACAAATAAATATCATAATTGTGTTTCCTGTTTAAACGCAGACTCTGCCTGGTTTCTGGTCTATATGGAGGTGACAGAGGTTATACAGTGCCTTGCAAAAGTATTCACCCCCTTGGCATTTTTCCTATTTTGTTGCATTACAACCTGCAATTTAAATAGATTTTTACTTGGATTTCATTTAATGGACATACACTTAATAGTCCAAATTGGTGAAGTGAAATGAAGAAAAAAACGTATTTAAAAAAAATAAAACAGAAAAGTGGTGCGTGCATATGTCTTCCCCCTCTTTGCGATGAAGCCCATAAATAAGATCTGGTGCAACCAATTACCTTCAGAAGTCACATAATTAGTTCAATAAAGTCCACCTGTGTGCAATCTAAGTGTCACATGATCTGTCATATGATCTCATACCTGTTCTGAAAGGCTCCAGAGTCTGCAACACCTCTAAGCAAGGGGCACTATGAAGACCAAGGACCTCGCCAAACAGGTCAGGGACAAAGTTGTGGAGAAGTACAGATCAGGGTTGGGTTATAAAAAAATATCCAAAACTTTGAACATCCCACGGAGCACCATTAAATCCATTATAAAAAAATGGGAAGAATTTGGCACCACAACAAACCTGCCAAGAGAGGGCCGCCCACCAAAACTCACGGACCAGGCAAGGAGGGCATTAATCAGAGAGGCAACAAAGAGACCAAAGATAACCCTGAAGGAGCTGCAAAGCTCCACAGCGGAGATTGGAGTATCTGTCCATAGGACCACTTTAAGCCATACACTCCACAGAGCTGGGCTTTACGGAAGAGTGTCCAGAAAAAAATAAGCAACATGTTTGGTGTTCGCCAAAAGGCATGTGGGAGACTCCCCAAACATATGGAAGAAGGCATTCTGGTCAGATGAGACTCAAATTAAGCTTTTTGGCCATCAAGGAAAACGCTATGTCTGGCGGAAATTCAACACTTCTCATCACCCTGAGAACACCATCTCTACAGTGATGCATGGTGGTGGTAGCATCATGCTGTGGGGATGTTTTTAATTGGCAGGGATTGGGAAACTGGTCAGAATTGAAGGAATGATGGTTGGCGCTAAATACAGGGAAATTCTTGAGGGAAACCTGTTTCAGTCTTCCAGAGATTTGAGACTGGGACGGAGGTTCACCTTCCAGCAGGACAATGACCCTAAGCATACTGCTAAAGCAACACTCAAGTGGTTTAAGGGGAAACATTTTTAAATGTCTTGGAATGGCCTAGTCAAAGCCCAGACCACAATCCAATTTTGGCTAGATATACCAAGCTTATAGAGACATACCCCAATAGACTTGCAGCTGTAATTGCTGCAAAAGGTGGCTCTACAAAGTATTGACTTTGGGGGGGGTGAATAGTTATGCAGGGTCAAGTTTTCAGTTTTTTTTGTCTTATTTCTTGTTTGTTTTGCATCTTCAAAGTGGTAGGCATGTTGTGTAAATCAAATGATTCAACCCCCACAAAAAGCCATTTTAATTCCAGGTTGTAAGGTAACAAAATAGGAAAAATTCCAGGGGGGTGAATACTTTCGCAAGCCACTGTATTTTACATTAGCTACATGTCAATTGTGCCCCTCTGCTAACAGAGGAGTGGAGCTATAGATCAAAATGCTCTCGTAACATGGATACACTGACCAGGGAGATGGTTACCCCCGGTCAAAACACAAAAATGCCTGACAGGAGTGAACAGAGATGGTTTTGAATTTGAATAACGTGGATGGAACTTTAAAAAGGGGGGGGGGGATCTATATATATTTATTTCAATTGGTTGATCCTTCCATACCCATACTGTGGACTGAGTTATACGATTTGTTGGAAGATGGAGCAAGGTTTGGTGATGCCTCTAGATCTGGGGACTCATTTGACCCAATATATTTGATATAGTCTAATGGATGATACAGTATGGCCTATCTCTGGACTCATTTGACCCAATATATTTGATGTACTTAAATGGATGTCTCAGTACTACTTATAGACCTACAGCATACCAGTCTGGCGTTGGTACAAAATCGATTAGATTTAAATATCATATATTTTGGGGTGATTAGGTCTAATGGATACAGCATCACGGTATTGACCTATGACTCCCTGCACTCTGCTTGAATTAATGTTAATTGGCCGCATTCTGATCTGCTCATCCGTTCTGACTGGAATCATGAATCATTACTTTGTTGGTATATTCTGATCCTCAGAATGACATTACTGACGTATAATGATATTCATAGACTCATTATATGATCTCTGTCTCTGTCTCTGTCTCTGTCTCTGTCTCTGTCTCTGTCTCTGTCTCTCTGTCTCTGTCTCTGTCTCTCTGTCTCTCTGTCTCTCTGTCTCTCTCTGTCCTTGTCTCTCTCTGTATCTGTCTCTGTCTCTCTGTCTGTCCCTCTCTCCATCCTCTCCTCCCTCCACGCCTGATGTCCTATTGGCTCTCTCATTCCCTCTGACCCACTTCTGTTGGCTAATATAACCCAGCAACCAGCAAGCACAAAGAAACAACAACATGTAATTCACTCGCTTCTCTGGGTTTTTCATCCCTCCCTCCACCCGTGTCTGGTTTAATGGTCCAAATTAATTTGCAGATGAGGTGTCTGCATCCCAAATCCAACCCTGTTCCCTATTGCACTACTTTTGACCGGGGACTATAGGGTTCCTATAGGACTCTATTAGTTAGTGAGCTATTTAGGGATTAGGGTTCCATTTGAGCTGATTGCGAGGTGTCAGGGCCAATGAGGGGAGGTCGTGGGAGCCATGCTAGAGGTCGTGGGAGCCATGCTAGAGGTCGTGGGAGCCATGCTAGAGGTCGTGGGAGCCATGCTAGAGGTCGTGGGAGCCATGCTAGAGGTCGTGGGAGCCATGCTAGAGGTCGTGGGAGCCATGCTAGAGGTCGTGGGAGCCATGCTAGAGGTCGTGGGAGCCATGCTAGTATGCTGATATTATTAACTCTGCCAGATTGAAGGGTTGATTGAAATTAATCAAAGATTCCAAGGACTCTCTCTCTATGTCTATGTCTCTCTCTCTGTGTCTCTCTTTCTCTCTCGCTCTCTTTCCCTCTCTCTCTCGGCGTAGCTGGCATAGTCGTCCCAGATACAGGATCAGATTCCTTCACCCTGAAGTCCTAACCTAAACCACTAGGATGAAAAACTTTGACCTCAAAATTGCCCTTAGATCTCCCAGAGGGGCTGGAGGAAAGGGCGTAGTCGGACAAAGTTGCCCCTATCCACTAATCTAAGGTCAGTTTAGAGGTTTCCTCCCTAATGTTTGAGGTTAGGATTGTGGCAGGGTAAGCTGATCCTAGATCTGTGCCTACGGGTAACTTCCACTTCTGACTCTGAGAAGCGAGGAAAGGGCAGATCTCTCAGAGCCTCTAAGCCAAGGCCTTATGGGAAATGCAGATCTATCCCATTTTCCTTGACGCCTATCAGAGGTGAGGAAAGGGCAGAACTCATCCTGCTAAGGCCTTATGGGAAGTGCAGTCTTGTTTCCATGATCCTCAACTCCTAATGCTTAACTTTGAAGCCAGTGTGTTTTGACAGTGAGGCAGCAAACAGGCAGCACTTGGTGTTAAAATGATGGAGAGGCCACTGCTTTCTTTACCTTTCTTCTCTCTGACCTACAAAATGGCCATCCACAGAATGGGTTCTGATGGAAAGGTCAAATCTCTATCTTACAGTAGATGTAAGCTGAAATGTGGAAGGTGTGTGTGTGTAGCCCCCCTATGTATGACGAGGCATTTAATGCTAATATTTAATTAAGACTTTCATCAAATGCTGATGTCCATAAAAATACTTACACCCCCCCACTCTGTCTTACTCCCCAACAAATCAAATGGACTCCAGTCAACCACACGTCTGCTGAACCGTCACCATCAATAAAACCTGAGTAGAGTTGTATCAATTTGTCTCTTATTGTAGCCCCTGTTTAAAAACCACCGGTCAGTTTCCTCTGTGGAGGTTTCTGCTGAATTACTAATCAATTACATTTTGATTAGCGCTGGAGGCTAACGCTACACGGTGGAACTGACAGAGTGCCTTTGTAAATTAATGACTACATTACCTTTTGAGAGAGAGAGAGAGAGAGAGAGAGAGAGAGAGAGAGAGAGAGAGAGAGAGAGAGAGAGAGAGAGAGAGAGAGAGAGAGAGAGAGAGAGAGAGAGAGAGAGAGAGAGAGAGAGAGAGAGAGAGAGAGAGAGAGAGAGCTCTTAGGTTTCTTTCCTTCTCTCTGGTCATCACTAATAATAACATTATCTCAAGATAGATATTATTAATTTCAGCTCTTATTACTCTAAGGATGACTCTGTGGCCACTGCTGCCCATAATTCACATCTAAGTATATTACAAATTTTATTACAAAATGTATTAGTCATTTTAACTTTGTGGAGACTGTGAGGGCGTGTGTGTACGCGCAGGAGAGTGTGTTTGCACACACACTACATTGTGTAGACGTGGAGGCTGTGCAGAGACCTTTTATAATTCTGTAGGCTGTGGGGTATTGAAGGCCTTCATAAACCACTGAATGCATTGCTGGTGTTAATATGTTCCATGTTGGAAGCTGTACATGGGTCCAATGGTGAAGATCAAACCTCCTCTTCCTGTTGACTGCTGAAGATAACTCCTCCATCTCCACTTTCTCTCCTCTCTCTCTGAAGATGGACAGAGGGTGTATCATTCTGGTCTTCAAGGGCCACAGTGTACAGTGATGTCTGACTCAGGTCCTTCTGGACTGGAGATGAGCACACATCGGTCTAGACGAGTGCTTTCCAAACCTTTATTGTGCTGTAACCCACCAGAATCATTTTAGAGTGTACAATTTTAACCCAAAAGGGGTAACCCAAGTATACCAAATTCATGTTTCTATATGAGCCCTTAAAGTGCTGTAACCGTACCTGAAGCATTTGGCGTTATACTTGTAACCCAAGTAAACAAACCAATGTATCTTGCCAATCCCCATCTGAAAACAAATTAGCCACAACACACCCCTGGGCCCAACCCCCCATTTGGGAGCCGCTGGTCTAGACTCTCCCTCCCTCCCGCCCTCCTTCCCTCCCTCACTCCTTCCCTCCCTCACTCCCTCCCACCCTCCCGCCCTCCTGCCCTCCTCCCCCCCGCCCTCCCTCCTTCCCTCCTTCACTCCCTCCTCCCCCCGCCCTCCCTCCCTCACTCCTTCCCTCCCTCCTTCCCTCCCTCCCGCCCCCTCCCCTCACTCCCTCCTCCCCTCCCTCCCTCCCTCCCTCCCCATCCCTCCCTCCCCTCCCTCCCTCCCCTCCCTCCAGAGCTGAATCTTTAGTTTTGTTGTAGCAGTGCTTTGCTTGGTCATAAAGTGTTAGATAGACAGTAGGTTGTCAACAACGAGGCAGCAACACAACTTCTTTATGGACATACAAGTTAGAACGAGTCTTTTCTTTCCTTCCCCTGAAAGCGTACTTCATCACAGTTTATTACATTGTAGATTCTTCTTTATTGTTAGAGTTTGTTTT
>NW_024059819.1:167053-172053 GCF_016432855.1 Salvelinus namaycush | reverse complement strand
GGTTGTGTGGGCTTGGACTCTGCTCTGGTCATCCTTTTAATGACCTCTAGTGTATAGAGAGAGGGAGGGAGGGAAGGGAGGAGGGAGGGAGGGAGGGAGGGAGGGAGGGAGGGAGGGGAGGGAGGGAGGGGGGGAGGGAGGGAGGGAGGGAGATAAAGAGGGCTGGAGGGAAGCAAGTGGAGAGAGCTCAGGTGGAAAGAGAGAGATATGGTGAGAGAGAAAGACAGACAAACTCTCGCTTTGCCTCCTACATCCCCTTACAACAGACTAACATGAAATAAAAGCATTTGAAGACCTGACTGAACACAGCGAGCCCCATAGACTGATGTTCCTGCCTTCTGGAGACCAATAACAATGTTGTTGGCTTTTGTTCAGATAGCTGTGTATGGACAGACACACAGACACTCAGTATATGGAGCTACACACAGACACAGACACAGACACACACACACACACACACACACATACACATACACACACACACACACACACACACACACACACACACACACACACACACACACACACACACACACACACACACACACACACACACACACACTGTATACGGAGCTATGCTTCACTGGTTCTCCGATTATCTCTCCATCAGTCCCCCGGCTTCATTATAGCTTCTAGCCATGCAGTGTAACACACCAGCACCAGACAGCTACTGAGCTTGATGTTTAGACCATGGAGAGAGAGAGAGGGAGGGACGAGACAAGAAGGGGAGGGAGGGAGAGGGAGGAGGGAGGGGAGGAGAGAAGTGTACGCCAGCTAGCTACTGAAACCCAACATTTAGACAGAGAGAAGGGAGACATGGGAGGAAGAGGGGAGGAGAGAAGTGTACGCCAGCTAGCTACTGAAACCCAACATTTAGACAGAGAGAAGGGAGACATGGGAGGAAGAGGGGAGGAGAGAAGTGTACGCCAGCTAGCTACTGAAACCCAGCATTTAGACAGAGAGAAGGGAGATATGGGAGGAAGAGGGGAAAGGAGGAAGCTATACATCACCTTGCTGCTACTGTATGTGGCTGGAGGAAAACATAATTTACAAGACCACGGAGAGAGAGGGATGGAGAGAGGGAGAGAGGGAGAAGCTGAGCCTGGAGGACATTTAAAGAGAGGGATGGTGAAGGGAGAGAGAGGGGAAATACAGAAAGATAGATGTGAGGGAAATACAGAAAGACAGATGTGAGGGAAATACAGAAAGACAGATAGGAAGATGTATAGAGTGAAGGGAGAGAGAAATACAGAAAGACAGATAGGAAGATGTATAGAGTGAAGGGAGAGAGAAATACAGAAAGACAGATAGGAAGATGTATAGAGTGAAGGGAGAGAGAAATACAGAAAGACAGATAGGAAGATGTATAGAGTGAAGGGAGAGAGAAATACAGAAAGACAGATAGGAAGATGTATAGAGTGAAGGGAGAGAGAAATACAGAAAGACAGATAGGAAGATGTATAGAGTGAAGGGAGAGAGAAATACAGAAAGACAGATAGGAAGATGTATAGAGTGAAGGGAGAGAGAAATACAGAAAGACAGATAGGAAGATGTATAGAGTGAAGGGAGAGAGAAATACAGAAAGACAGATAGGAAGATGTATAGAGTGAAGGGAGAGAGAAATACAGAAAGACAGATAGGAAGATGTATAGAGTGAAGGGAGAGAGAAATACAGAAAGACAGATAGGAAGATGTATAGAGTGAAGGGAGAGAGAAATACAGAAAGACAGATAGGAAGATGTATAGAGTGAAGGGAGAGAGAAATACAGAAAGACAGATAGGAAGATGTATAGAGTGAAGGGAGAGAGAAATACAGAAAGACAGATAGGAAGATGTATAGAGTGAAGGGAGAGAGAAATACAGAAAGACAGATAGGAAGATGTATAGAGTGAAGGGAGAGAGAAATACAGAAAGACAGATAGGAAGATGTATAGAGTGAAGGGAGAGAGAAATACAGAAAGACAGATAGGAAGATGTATAGAGTGAAGGGAGAGGGAAATACAGAAAGACAGATAGGAAGATGTATAGAGTGAAGGGAGAGAGAAATACAGAAAGACAGATAGGAAGATGTATAGAGTGAAGGGAGAGAGAAATACAGAAAGACAGATAGGAAGATGTATAGAGTGAAGGGAGAGAGAAATACAGAAAGACAGATAGGAAGATGTATAGAGTGAAGGGAGAGAGAAATACAGAAAGACAGAATAGGAAGATGTTATAGAGTGAAGGGAGAGAGAAATACAGAAAGGACAGATAGGAAGATGTATAGAGTGAAGGGAGAGAGAAATACAGAAAGACAGATAGGAAGATGTATAGAGGAAGGGAGAGGGAAATACAGAAAGACAGATAGGAAGATGTATAGAGTGAGGGAGAGAGGAAATACAGAAAGACAGATAGGAAGATGTACTAGAGTGAAGGGATGAGAGAAATACAGAAAGACAGATAGGAAGATGTATAGAGTGAAGGGAGAGAGAAATACAGCAAGCAGATAGGAAGATGTTATAGAGTGAAGGTGAGAGAGAAATACAGAAAGACCGATAGGAAGATGTATAGAGTGAAGGGAGAGAGAAATACAGAAAGACAGATAGGAAGAGTTATAGAGTGAAGGGAGAGAGAAATACAGAAAGACAGATAGGAAGATGTATAGAGTGAAGGGAGAGAGAAATACAGAAAGACAGATAGGAAGATGTATAGAGTGAAGGGAGAGAGAAATACAGAAAGACAGATAGGAAGATGTATAGAGTGAAGGGAGAGAGAAATACAGAAAGACAGATAGGAAGATGTATAGAGTGAAGGGAGAGAGAAATACAGAAAGACAGATAGGAAGATGTATAGAGTGAAGGGAGAGAGAAATACAGAAAGACAGATAGGAAGATGTATAGAGTGAAGGGAGAGAGAAATACAGAAAGACAGATAGGAAGATGTATAGAGTGAAGGGAGAGAGAAATACAGAAAGACAGATAGGAAGATGTATAGAGTGAAGGGAGAGAGAAATACAGAAAGACAGATAGGAAGATGTATAGAGTGAAGGGAGAGAGAAATACAGAAAGACAGATAGGAAGATGTATAGAGTGAAGGGAGAGAGAAATACAGAAAGACAGATAGGAAGATGTATAGAGTGAAGGAGAGAGGAAATACAGAAAGACAGATAGGAAGATGTATAGAGTGAAGGGAGAGAGAAATACAGAAAGACAGATAGGAAGATGTATAGAGTGAAGGGAGAGAGAAATACAGAAAGGACAGATAGGAAGATGTATAGCGTGAAGGGAGAGGGAAATACGAAAGACAGATAGGAAGATGTATAGAGGAAGGGAGAGAGAAATACAGAAGACAGATAGGAAGATGTATAGAGTGAAGGGAGCGGAAATACGAAGAATATAGGAGATGTATAAGTGAAGGAGAGAGAAATACAGAAAGACAGATAGGACGATGTATAGAGTGAAGGAGAGAGAAATACAGAAAGGACCAGATAGGAAGCTGTATAGAGTGAAGGGAGAGAGAAATACAGAAAAGACAGAATAGGAAGATGTATAGAGTGAAGGGAGAGGAAATACAGAAAGACAGATAGGAAGATGTATAGAGTGAAGGAGAGAGAAATACAGAAAGACAGATAGGAAGATGTATAGAGTGAAGGAGAGGAAATACAGAAGACAGATAGGAAGATGTATAGAGTGAAGGGAGAGAGAACTACAGAAAGACAGATAGGAAGATGTATAGAGTGAAGGGAGAGAGAAATACAGAAAGACAGATAGGAAGATGTATAGAGTGAAGGGAGAGAGAAATACAGAAAGACAGATAGGAAGATGTATAGAGTGAAGGGAGAGGGAAATACAGAAAGACAGATAGGAAGATGTATAGAGTGAAGGGAGAGGGAAATACAGAAAGACAGATAGGAAGATGTATAGAGGAAGGGAGAGAGGAAATACAGAAAGACAGATAGGAAGATGTATAGAGTGAAGGGAGAGGGAAATACAGAAAGGACAGATAGGAGATGTATAGAGTGAAGCGAGAGAGGGAAATACAGAAAGCAGCTGAAGATGTATAGAGGAAGGGCGAGGAAATAAGAACAGACAGATAGGACGATGTATAGAGTGAAGGGAGCGGGAAATACAGAACGACAGATAGGAAGATGTATAGAGTGAAGGGAGAGGAAATACAGAAAGACAGATAGGAAGATGTATAGAGTGAAGGGAGAGAGAAATACAGAAAGACAGATAGGAAGATGTATAGAGTGAAGGGAGAGAGAAATACAGAAAGACAGATAGGAAGATGTATAGAGTGAAGGGAGAGAGGAAATACAGAAAGACAGATAGGAAGATGTATAGAGTGAAGGGAGAGAGAAATACAGAAAGACAGATAGGAAGATGTATAGAGTGAAGGAGAGGGAAATACAGAAAGACAGATAGGAAGATGTATAGATGGTTTTTTGGGGAAGGAGAGAGAAATACAGAAAGACAGATAGGAAGATGTATAGAGTGAAGGGAGAGAGAAATACAGAAAGACAGATAGGAAGATGTATAGAGTGAAGGGAGAGAGAATACAGAAAGACAGATAGGAAGATGTATAGAGTGAAGGGAGAGGGAAATACAGAAAGACAGATAGGAAGATGTATAGAGTGAAGGGAGAGGGAAATACAGAAAGACAGATAGGAAGATGTATAGAGTGAAGGGAGAGAAATACAGAAAGACAGATAGGAAGATGTATAGAGTGAAGGGAGAGGGAAATACAGAAAGACAGATAGGAAGATGTATAGAGTGAGGAGAGAGGGGAAATACAGAAAGACAGATAGGAAGATGTATAGAGTGAAGGGAGAGGGAAATACAGAAAGACAGATAGGAAGATGTATAGAGTGAAGGAGAGGGAAATACAGAAAGACAGATAGGAAGATGTATAGAGTGAAGGGAGAGGGAAATACAGAAAGACAGATAGGAAGATGTATAGAGTGAAGGGAGAGAGAAATACAGAAAGACAGATAGGAAGATGTATAGAGTGAAGGGAGAGAG
>NW_024059819.1:161484-166953 GCF_016432855.1 Salvelinus namaycush | reverse complement strand
GAGAGGAAGGAGACAGGAAGTAGGGAAGGAGACATGGAAGGGAGGAAACAAACAGGGAAGCACACCACACATCTCTGAATACAGGGTCACAAACCAATCAGCCATACTGAGAAAGGGTCAGGGCAGAGGTGAAGGAGACAGGAAAGGAGACAGAGAAGAGGGGAAGGAGACAGGGAAGGAGACAGGGAAGAGAGGAAGGAGACAGGGAAGTAGGGAAGGAGACATGGAAGGAGAGGAAACAAACAGGGAAGCCACCACACGTCTCTGAATAACAGGGTCACAAACCAATCAGCCATACTGAGAGAGGGTCAGGGCAGAGGGGAAGGGAGACAGGAAAGAGGTGAAGGAGACAGGGAAGGAGATGGGGGAAGGAGACAGGGAAGGAGAGCTTGATCAGCAGGGGTCCGGGACAAGGTAGCACGCACAGTGAAATCAGTCCACAGGTGCAGCACGACCAGGGGCTCAGCTCCTCCTGGAGGGGAGACAGAGGGAAAGAGGGAGGAGAGATTAGTGGGAGCATGCCTAAGATCACACATTATTCACAAAAGCATCAAAGAGTAGGAGTGCTGATCTGGGGTCAGGTCCCACCAGTCCATGTCATTTGATTCATTATGATCTAAATGGCAACATTCTTCATAGATCTGCACTCCTACTTTACGGCGCTTTGTGAACACGGGTGGAGATAAGACGAGCTGAACCTAGCCCCCCGGAACATACGCTATTGTAGGGTTGGGAGACCCTGTGGCCCCTGGACAGGGTCATCTAGGAAGGAGCTTCCCCAACCACCGAGGCAGTGGGCGTGTGGCTAACAGAGACAGAGTTGTGCTTGGCAGATCGGAAGGAGAGGCACATCATTATTTTAATGAGAAATTCAGTCCACTTGACAATTCGACAGAATTCACTATTCTTTATGATGATGATTCTTACAACTTAAGACAGATCGGGCTACAGTACAGATGAATACATAATATGGAATGTAACACCGATACAGATGCTGTGCATGTGATGGTTTCAAATAGTAATGTTTCTACAGATAGCTAGCTCTGTCTATGCTTTTTCTAGGAAATGTCTTTCTGATATTATAGCCAGCTGATGTTGTTCTAGCTAGTTGACCCAAAGCAGGCTTTTCTCCTCCTCTGTGGTCTGCAGATGCATGACGACATGATTTAAAACAATGTATTTAGCCTTTATTTAACTAGGCAAGTTAGTTAATAAGAACAAATTCTTATTTACCATGACGGCGCACAATTGGCCAAACCGGCCTACACCCAATCACGTCCGGTTGTGATACAGCCTGGATCCGAACCAGGGTGTCTGTAGTGACGCCTCTAGCACTGAGATGCAGTGCCTCAGACCGCTACGCCTCTCGGGAGCCAGCCATGATCATGATGTTGTGCCTGTAACATTTAATGGACATTGCGCTTGAACAACAACAATTAGCTAGCTATATAAGATGGACATGTTCAGGGAAAGCAGCTCATAGTAAACCAATAACATGTCTATCATTGGATTGGTGTCATCTCGTCTGGGTACTGCAACACCCCGATTGAAGCAGTTGCACATCTAATCTTCTCACCCATCCTCTCTTGATTCTACAGGGAGCTAGCCTGCTCTCCTCAAAACATCACAAGCAAGCTAGCTAACGTTAACAAACGTGAGCAGACATCTCAGCTTGCTAACCAACCGACACACCAAATATACACTGAGCAAACCATACTTTTATAAAGCAATGTTAGTCTCAACCAAATGACAAGTAGCTACATAGCTAGAATCTCTAGATACAGGCTCGGCAAAGAAGGCTCTAACACTAGCTACCATCAGCTTTGTAGAGGCTGTGCTATGTGGAATCAGTTTTTTCACCTTTCTCACCAACGCCTTGCTGTAGCTTTTAAATTCTGTGAATATCATTTAGTAATTTGATCCATATTTAGCACAGTGGAAAGCGTTCTTCCAAGACTCTTTGAAAGTATGCTCCAGAATGACAACACCTCACCTAATTGGCTGGAAGAAAAAGCCGCCCACCATGGCTCTGGTGTTTTTCTCTACTGGTGAATTTGTTCACATATCAAGTTAAATTGTTTGCAGGTGTTGTTGTATTTATTCCTACATCACATTATGTGTTTTCGACTGTTGCTGCTTTTATTCTCAAAGAAGTTACATGTTTGCAAATATTTTCTGCTAAAACGGATTATACAAGTGCAACTCATATTTTGCATGTGAAAATCAGACTTTGCATGCTTGTGCACTTCTGTCATTATTTTACCTCCGTAACACACACACACACACACACACACACACACACACACACACACACACACACACACACACACACACACACACACACACACACACACACACACACACACACACACACACACACACACACACACACATTCACACACACACATAGCTAGGCCTGATGTACACAAACACACACACCAGCTACATCTTGAAAGCACCACCAAGTCCATTAGCAACTTGTTTCTTCCCCAGAAGGAGGAATAGAAAACAGAGGACAAATGGATCTGGAGGACATCGCTCTTTTTTCCCTTCTTTCATGTTGTAGAGCACCTCTTCCCTTTACACCCTCTTCCTCTAATCGTCTCTTCCCCCTCTTTTTCCGCTTGTACAGCATGTTTGCAGCACCTAGCCAGCCAGCCAGTCAGCCAGCCAGTCAGTCAGTCAGTCAGTCAGTCAGCCCGTCAGCCAGCCAGTCCGTCTACCAGTCCGTCTGCCAGTCAGCCAGTCCGTCAGCCAGTCCGTCAGCCAATCCGTCTGCCAGTCAGTCAGCCCGTCAGCCAGTCTGCCAGCCCGTCAGCCAGCCAGCCATCCAGTCAGCCAGCCAGTCAGTCAGCCAGTCTGCCAGCCCGTCAGCCAGCCAGTCAGCCAGCCAGCCAGCCAGTCCATCTGCCAGTCCGTCAGGCCGTCAGCCAACCAGTCCGCCAGTCAGTCAGTCAGTCAGTCAGCTGTACTGTTTCACTGCCAGATATTCAATAGGGTACACAGAGAGACATTGGTGCTGCTGTGAGCTATCATAGGTATACGCTTGGTTGGCACTATATTCCCTATTGTTGCACTATTTTGGACTGGAGCCATACAGGTCCCGGTCAAAAGTAGTGCACTATATAGGGGAAAGGGTTCCATTTGAGATGCAGATAGAGTTTTACTCAGGTTCTCTCAAAGGCTTCAGCCCAAAGCCATTTTCTTCAGTGACTCTCAGTACAGTGAAAGTGTGTGTGTTGTCTCTGCATGTGGCCCATTTGCCTACAGTATTGTAAGTGTGAGACCGTCTTATCTTTCCCTTAGGCAGCATGTACTGTAGCAGGTAGGATAAAACAACGGGGATGGTACCGTAGCAACACTCTCATCCCCTACAGAAGAATGAAGTGGGAGGGAAAAGAGGAGGGGAGGACTAGGTGGTACATTAGGATAATAAGGGGGGCAGAGGGAAAAGAGGAGGGGAGGACTAGGTGGTACATTAGGATAATAAGGGGGGCAGAGGGGGAAAGAGGAGGAGAGGACTAGGTGGTACATTAGGATAATAAGGGGGGCAGAGGGGGAAAGAGAAGGAGAGGACTAGGTGGTACATTAGGATAATAAGGGGGGCAGAGGGGGAAAGAGGAGGAGAGGACTAGGTGGTACATTACGATAATAAGGGGGGCAGAGGGGGAAAGAGGAGGAGAGGACTAGGTGGTACATTAAGATAATAAGGGGGGCAGAGGGGGAAAGACGAGAAGAGGACTAGGTGGTACATTAGGATAATAAGGGGGGCAGAGGGGGAAAGAGGAGGAGAGGACTAGGTGGTACATTAAGATAATAAGGGGGGCAGAGGGGGAAAGAGGAGGAGAGGACTAGGTGGTACATTAGGATAATAAGGAGGGCAGAGGGGGAAAGAGGAGGAGAGGACTAGGTGGTACATTAGAATAATAAGGAGGGCAGAGGGGGAAAGAGGAGGAGAGGACTAGGTGGTACATTAGGATAATAAGGGGGCCAGAGGGGGAAAGAGGAGGAGAGGACTAGGTGGTACATTAGGATAATAAGGAGGGCAGAGGGGGAAAGAGGAGGAGAGGACTAGGTGGTACATTAGGATAATAAGGAGGGCAGAGGGGGAAAGAGGAGGAGAGGCTGTTTGGCAACATAGGGAGGAAGAGAGGGGTGAGGGCCACCTCAGAATACAGATGCCTGAGAGACAGAGAGAGAGACTCAAACAGTGGTACAGTTTATTTTACATGTTCATAATGCTCTCCTTTGATCCAGCCTCAGTCAGTAACAGTCCTGTCAACACCCAGCCTCTGCATAATGGATGACTGGCATCTCTACACACTTCTGGAAAATCCTATTGGACTGGTCAGAGAAAATGTGTGTCTGTGTGAGAGTATGTAGGTCATGTTTGACCATTGGCAAAGTCTAGGGAGGCAGAGAGGGAGGCAGAGAGGGAGGCAGAGAGGGAGGCAGAGAGGGAGGCAGAGAGAGGGAGAGAGAGGGGGAGGCAGAGAGGGATGGAGAGAGGGATGGAGAGAGGGAGGCAGAGAGGGATGGAGAGAGGCAGAGAGGGAGGCAGAGAGGGATGAGAGAGGGATGGAGAGAGGGCTGGAGGGAGGGATGGAGGGAGGGATGGAGAGAGGGAGGCAGAGAGAGGGATGAGAGAGGGATGGAGGGAGGGATGGAGGGAGGGAGGCAGAGAGAGTGATGAGAGAGGGATGGAGGGAGGGATGGAGGGAGGGATGGAGAGAGGGAGGCAGAGAGAGGGATGGAGGGAGGGATGGAGGGAGGGATGGAGAGACAGACTTGTGCATGGTGATGATAGTCTTGTCAAGTTCCAAAGGCTCCTCCCACGATTAAAGGTTGACAAATCAAATCACTGAGCCCTGGTTGGGGGGTGGAACAGGATCTCTGATGCTTTCTCTGGTTATCAGTAGTGGACACAACAGTTCTGCTTCAGCTTTCCAGCTTTCAGATCCTCTCCCCCTCCTCTCCTCCTCCTCCTCTCTCCTCACTCCATTTATCCTATCTCTGTCACTTTCAATCCCCCTCTTCCTTCCCTCATGTCTTCTTCCTCACCCTGTTTGCCCGCTCCCTGCCTCTTCCTCCTCTGCTAACTCCTACCTTAATATATTGAGTGGTAACAAGCTCTTTAGTAATCATACACTCACTTGGAGGGAGACACACACACTGCTGCTGCTGGCCGCGCTCTGAGCTGGGGGACAGAGCAGAGAGGTGACGGCTGGTGACAGACACCATGTGTTAGTCTGAGTGGCTGAGAGAGATGGCCTCAGACCACAGCAAGCTCAGCCAGACTTCCCTATCCCTCACCTCTCGCTCTCTCGCTCCCTGTCTTTCTCTCTCAATTCAATTCAAAGGGCTTTATTGGCATGGGAAACATATGTTTACATTGCCAAAGAAAGTGAAATAGATCTCTCTCTCCCCCTCCCTCCCTTAGACCTCAGCCAGCTCAGCCAGTCTCCCAGC
>NW_024059819.1:101484-158984 GCF_016432855.1 Salvelinus namaycush | reverse complement strand
GTGTGTGTGTGTGTGTGTGTGTGCGCGTGCGCATGTGCGTGTGCGCGTGTGCGTGTGTGCGTGCGTGCGTGCGTGCGTGTGTCTAAACATGTGAATACATGCCTGCCTGCCAGGTTGATGATCTCTCTGTATTGTAGGCAGTCAAGTGGCACAGCTAAGCGTGAACTTTTCACCCATGCCTCTGAATTCTAAAAATAACACCAGGCCATTTTGAGGAGTTGTCGGTTCTAGTCATTTTATTTTCTGTGTGTTTGGGACTGGGTTGGGTCTGTATTTGTGTACGTACGTGGACTTACATTTATGTGTGTGTGTGCATGTGAGTGTGTATTTGTGTGCATGTGCATTCTTGTGTGTGTGTGGTTGTATGCGTTTGTGTTTAATGTTGGCTTTGACAGTTTGAGGGATGGCTTCTATCTGCTCCAAACAGATGTGGAATCATCCTTCAAGTTTTTAGTTTGAGTAATAATCAACCACTTCCAAATGGAGGCCTATAATCTAGATCAGGGCTCTCCAACCCTGTTCCTGGAGAACTACACTCCTGTAGGTTTTCACTCCTACCCTGTTCCTGGAGAACTACACTCCTGTAGGTTTTCACTCCAACCCCAGTTGTAACTAACCTGATTCAGCTTTGTTACGTTCCCCAGTTTCTGTGTTGTGATTTGTATTTGAGTGTGTGTTTCAGGAGAAATTCCTGAACTCCCCAACCAGCTGATTGGTCGACTCAATGGCTAATGGATGATTAGAGAGCTGACCCCGCCCCCTCGTCAAGATGCAGCTGTATCCAATTAGACTCCTGAAGCTATATAAAAGCCAGTTCTGTTCAGGAAGAAGAGATGATAACTGGGAGATCATTGCTGAGAGAGGAGGCTGAGGGTGATATACTGTATTGGTTGTTCTCAGAGGGAGATGATTAGTGTGACCTGTATTGGTTGATTGGTTATGTCTTTTGTGTGTCAATAGGACGCAGTGTTTTGATTATTGAAATTGTTTGGATTGTTCTGTTTCATTTGTTCCCAGGGGGGAAGGAGAAGGCACTTTGGGAGTGCTTAGGCAAGAGGCCCGCGGGCATACATATACCCGTAGTATATTCATTGTCTAGGCACACTAGGTAAGACCTGGGCGGACCACCCCCTGTATTTTGGTTAGGGCACCAGGTGGTGCTAAGATAGGTAAGTAGTGGGTAGGCAGGTTAGATAGGAAAGGGGGAAGTTTTGATATTTACTTTCTTTGCTTTGGTTCCGTCCAGCCCCTTTTCCCCATATTACCGTAAGGAAATAAATCCTAGTAACGGTAAAATCTGCCTTTGTCGTCCTTACTCACGCCTACAGTCCATACCTCTTGCACTTCACAGGGAGTTGAGTTGCAGCAGGGAGTTGCGTTCCCTCTTCTCAGAGGCGTACGTAACATAATGGGGGCTCATCCGGGATTCCATTAAACCCACCGGACCCTGCTGCACTGAGCTCTCTGTGGTTAGTGATTGAGGTGTGATGGTAGGTTGTGAGTTTGGATGACTTGTTTAGTTTGTGTGTTCAGTAGACTGCATTGTACAAGATGGCTGCCTCAGCCATCTCCAAGTTCATTGAGCCCTCTTAGTTTGGTGAGGTTTCGGAAAGTAGACTTTTTAGCTATAGCTGACCATTATGGATTTGTTATCCCTGAGAAAGCCCTAAAGGCTGAGCTTTTGGTACTAGTCAGGGAGGGATTAGTAAGAGAAAGAATTCTCTCATTGCAAGGAGAGGAGACGGGTAGACTTTCCGATGCCAAGTCGGAGGACAGGGCGGAGGAAGGGGTTGCTCGTACCCCCTTTGCATTGCCTCGCTATGATCCTTTATCTTCTGCTTCAGGTCGTTCAGACGGGACCGCAAGGCTGAAGGTGAGGCTGGCCCGGTTAGAAATGCAGCAAAAAGATAAGGAGAGACAGATGCATTTTGAACTTGAACTTAGGAAAATGGAAATCGACAAGGAGGTGAGGATCCGACAACTGGAGCTAGACGCTGGCTCCGGTACGACTCCAAAAGCTGCTCATCATCAAGCCCACTTTGATGTGAGTAAAAATATCGCTTTAGTCCCTCCATTCCGAGAGTCGGAAGTTGATTCCTATTTCTCTGCATTTGAGCGTGTGGCCGCTGCGCTACATTGGCCACTTGAGGTTTGGCCGCTCCTGTTACAATGTAAATTGTCTGGGAAAGCCCAGGAAGTAGTAGCTGCTCTCTCGCTGGAAGACAGTTTACATTACGAAACAGTTAAAACTACCGTGTTGCGGGCTTATGAGTTGGTGCCTGAAGCTTATAGACAGCGCTTCAGGAACCACAAGAAACCCTCTCATCGTACTTTTGTTGAGTTTGCTAGGGACAAAGAGTCTCTGTTTAATCGATGGTGTTCAGCCAGCAAAGCTAACACATTTGCTGATATTCGGGAGTTGATGCTGTTGGAGGATTTTAAAGGCAACCTCCCTGATAGAATTGTAGTTCATTTAAATGAACAGAAAGTGGTGACTTTGGCCCAGGCAGCAGTGTTGGCAGATGAGTATGCTTTGACACACAAGACTGTCTTTGGTGCACCTCGTTTTGAAGGTAGACTGATTACGTCATCAGTCCCTCGTTCAGGTCGCTTTTCCTCTGACAAGCCTTTTCAAGAAATCCGTGAATGTTTTTACTGTCACCAAAAGGGTCACGTGATTGCGGACTGCCCAGTTTTGAAAAATAAACCGAAACAGTCCCAGTCACCGTCCCCAAAAAGGAAAAGTTTGGGTTTAGTCAAGTCTTTGGCTCATCCGTTGGTCCGATGTATTGATTCAGCATTTGAGAAACCGGATCCTGTCTATGCTCCGTTTATCTCTACCGGTTGTATTTCCTTAACCGGAGAACAAGCTGATCAAAAGCCCATTCAAATCTTACGAGACACCGGGGCGGCGCAGTCAGTAATCATTACTGATGCTTTACCCTGGTCTCCTGAAACATATTGTGGCTCGCATGTCATATTACAGGGGATAGAGACAAAAACAGTACCTGTACCATTACACTGGGTCCACTTAGTGTCAGACTTGGTATCAGGACGTTTCCGTGTTGGTGTAGTGTCTACACTGCCAGTAAAAGGAGTCACATTGCTACTAGGGAATGATATTGCTGGTGGTAACGTTACTCCTGTGTTAGAGGTAGTAGAAATCCCAGAAATCAGAATTGCAGATGAGAAATTGGTTCAAGCATTTCCACATGTTTTTCCTGCTTGTGTCTTAACGAGGGCACAATCTCGCAAGATTGGAGATGTGATGGATTTGGCTAGTTCCATTTTTGAGAATGTTGACGTAGAAGACAATGCACCAAGTATTCCTTCTGCAAGGCCGACAGTTTTTACTCCTGAAAAAACTAAGGCAGGGGACTGCGAAATCGCGCCCCAATTACATGACATTCTTTTGTCTGTCACCCCTGAGAAGGTGATTGAATGTCAAAAAGGAGAAACCAGTCTTCGCAAGTGTTTTGCTTCAGTAATTTCCAAGAGGAAGCTAAAACTAGAGAGACTGCCTACTTTATGGAAGCAGGTGTTCTGATGCGTAAATGGGCAGCTCATGACACCGTTAATGACTGGAGTGAAGTGTGTCAAGTGGTTGTTCCTACACCGTTCCGACAGCAGGTGCTGTCACTCGCCCATGACCAGGCGTGGTCTGGACATTTGGGGATCACAAAGACTTATAACCGAGTCCTTCGACATTTTTTTCTGGCCAGGTTTGAAGTCTGATGTGGTCCGATTTTGTAAAACATGTCACATGTCAACTCACTGGAAAGCGAATCAAACAGTTCCTAGAGCACCGCTCTGCCCGATTCCTGTGGTGGGGGAACCGTTTGAAAGAGTGATAGTTGATTGTGTAGGTCCATTGCTGAAAACCAGGTCAGGTAACAAGTTTTACTAGATATAATGTACAGATAGCCTATGTGAAGGGCTCAGCGAATGCCATTGCTGACGCTCTATCACGGGTTTACTAACTGGGGAAGCGTTGGGTTTTGTTATTACAAACTATGTTTGCAATTTTTGTGGTGGGCGTGTTACGTTCCCCAGTTTCTGTGTTGTGATTTGTATTTGAGTGTGTGTTTCAGGAGAAATTCCTGAACTCCCCAACCAGCTGATTGGTCGACTCAATGGCTAATGGATGATTAGAGAGCTGACCCCGCCCCCTCGTCAAGATGCAGCTGTATCCAATTAGACTCCTGAAGCTATATAAAAGCCAGTTCTGTTCAGGAAGAAGAGATGATAACTGGGAGATCATTGCTGAGAGAGGAGGCTGAGGGTGATATACTGTATTGGTTGTTCTCAGAGGGAGATGATTAGTGTGACCTGTATTGGTTGATTGGTTATGTCTTTTGTGTGTCAATAGGACGCAGTGTTTTGATTATTGAAATTGTTTGGATTGTTCTGTTTCATTTGTTCCCAGGGGGGAAGGAGAAGGCACTTTGGGAGTGCTTAGCCAAGAGGCCCGCGGGCATACATATACCCGTAGTATATGTATGCCCGCGGGCCTCTTGCCTAAGCACTCCCAAAGTGCCTTCTCCTTCCCCCCTGGGAACAAATGAAACAGAACAATCCAAACAATTTCAATAATCAAAACACTGCGTCCTATTGACACACAAAAGACATAACCAATCAACCAATACAGGTCACACTAATCATCTCCCTCTGAGAACAACCAATACAGTATATCACCCTCAGCCTCCTCTCTCAGCAATGATCTCCCAGTTATCATCTCTTCTTCCTGAACAGAACTGGCTTTTATATAGCTTCAGGAGTCTAATTGGATACAGCTGCATCTTGACGAGGGGGCGGGGTCAGCTCTCTAATCATCCATTAGCCATTGAGTCGACCAATCAGCTGGTTGGGGAGTTCAGGAATTTCTCCTGAAACACACACTCAAATACAAATCACAACACAGAAACTGGGGAACGTAACAAGCTTATAAACCAACTAATTATTAGAATCAGTGGCACAATATTAGGGTTGGAGTGAAAACCTACAGGAGGGTATCTCTTCAGGAACAGGGTTGAAGTGAAACCTACAGGAGGGTATCTCTCCAGGAACAGGGTTGGAGTGAAACCTACAGGAGGGTATCTCTCAGGGGAACAGGGTTGGAGTGAAAACCTACAGGAGGGTGTCTCTCCAGGAACAGGGTTGGAGTGAAACCTACAGGAGGGTATCTCTCAGGGGAACAGGGTTGGAGTGAAAACCTACAGGAGGGTGTCTCTCCAGGAACAGGGTTGGAGAACCCTGATCTAGATTACACACCCAGCATGTTGACATCACCCATCAACAATTTCCACCAGACATTATCATAGTGAGGGTTTAAACAAATCTACAGTTGGGGCCAAGCTAAAAAAAAAACTTCTTCGGGGCTGAGATATCTAGTAGTATACTTTATACGACATCTTCAAATATATATATATATATATATATATTATTATTATTATAATTTTTTCTACCTAGCAACAATTGATGAATAAGGGTAATATAAGAACGCTTGGAGCAGATGAGTGCATATTGACTGTGTGATCTGGTATCACTGAGACATTGACTATCTATCATAATAATAGCTGTCATATCTTACACAGTGGGATCACTTCTGCATTATCTCTATCTTTATGTGAATGGAGCTCTGATAGGTCTGTGGTCAAGGTAGGGACCTGTTTCTATGCATTAGGAATGAGACCACTTGATACGCACACACACACACACACACACAGTCGTGTTTAACTAACCTTCTGGAGACACACAATACAACCCTAAAACTATTATTGTATAATCTTGTATAGTTAAGCACACACACACACACACACACACACACACACACACACACACACACACACACACACACACACACACACACACACACACACACACACACACACACACATGAGATGAGCCAGGTGACACGGAATCCCTTCATTCACAAACATGGGCATGGATACGTACAGTACATACCAACCATCCTCAGCACTCCTAGGGAACTAAATAGTAGGTCTATTCCTTTCTTATTGTATTGTTCAGATGTATGCTGTCAATCACATGAGCACGTTGCACAGATTGGTGGCTTAAAGAGAGAGAGGGATATGGAAGAGATTCACTGTACAGAACGTTCAACAGGGAGAAATTTTCCTTTTCCCTCCTTTCATTTCAGCCCAATATGTCTGATTGACAGGCCTTTCTCTGTCGATAGAGGAGGTTTGATAGTTGGAGGTCTCTGTCGATAGAGGAGGTTTGATGGTTGGAGGTCTCTGTCGATAGAGGAGGTTTGATGGTTGGAGGGCTCTGTCGATAGAGGAGGTTTGATGGTTGGAGGTCTCTGTCGATAGAGGAGGTTTTATAGTCAGAGGTCTCTGTCGATAGAGGAGGTTTTATAGTCAGAGGTCTCTGTCGATAGAGGAGGTTTTATAGTCGGAGATCTCTGTCGATAGAGGAGGTTTTATAGTCGGAGGTCTCTGTCGAGAGGAGATTTGATAGTTGAAGGTCTGTTGATAGAGGAGGTTTGATAGTTGGAGATCTCTGTTGAGAGGAGGTTTGATAGTTGGAGATCTCTGTTGAGAGGAGGTTTGATAGTTGAAGGTCTGTTGATAGAGGAGATTTGATAGTTGAAGGTCTGTTGATAGAGGAGGTTTGATAGTTGGAGGTCTCTGTTGATAGAGGAGGTTTGATAGTTGGAGATCTCTGTTGATAGAGGAGGTTTGATAGTTGGAGGTCTCTGTTGATAGAGGAGGTTTGATAGTTGGAGGTCTCTGTTGATAGAGGAGGTTTGATAGTTGGAGGTCTCTGTTGATAGAGGAGGTTTTATAGTTGGAGGTCTCTGTTGATAGAGGAGGTTTGATAGTTGGAGGTCTCTGTCGATAGAGGAGGTTTTATAGTCAGAGGTCTCTGTTGATAGGGTAGGTTTGATAGTTGGAGGTCTCTGTCGATAGAGGTTTTATAGTCAGAGGTCTCTGTCGATAGAGGAGGTTTGATGGTTGGAGGTCTCTGTCGATAGAGCAGGTTTGATAGTTGGAGGTCTCTGTCGATAGAGGAGGTTTTATAGTCGGAGGTCTCTGTCGATAGAGTAGGTTTGATAGTTGGAGGTCTCTGTCGATAGAGGGGGTTTTATAGTCGGAGGTCTCTGTCGATAGAGTAGGTTTGATAGTTGGAGGTCTCTGTCGATAGAGTAGGTTTGATAGTTGGAGGTCTCTGTCGATAGAGGAGGTTTTATAGTCGGAGGTCTCTGTCGATAGAGGAGGTTTGATAGTTGGAGATCTCTGTCGATAGAGGAGGTTTGATAGTTGGAGATCTCTGTCGATAGAGGAGGTTTGATAGTTGGAGATCTCTGTCGATAGAGGAGGTTTTATAGTCGGAGGTCTCTGTCGATAGAGGAGGTTTGATAGTTGGAGGTCTCTGTCGATAGAGGAGGTTTTATAGTCGGAGGTCTCTGTCGATAGAGGAGGTTTGATAGTTGGAGGTCTCTGTCGATAGAGGAGGTTTGATAGTTGAAGGTCTGTTGATAGAGGATATTTGATAGTTGGAGGTCTCTGTCGAGAGGAGATTTGATAGTTGAAGGTCTGTTGATAGAGGAGGTTTGATAGTTGGAGATCTCTGTTGAGAGGAGGTTTGATAGTTGGAGATCTCTGTTGAGAGGAGGTTTGATAGTTGAAGGTCTGTTGATAGAGGAGATTTGATAGTTGAAGGTCTGTTGATAGAGGAGGTTTGATAGTTGGAGGTCTCTGTTGATAGAGGAGGTTTGATAGTTGGAGATCTCTGTTGATAGAGGAGGTTTGATAGTTGGAGGTCTCTGTTGATAGAGGAGGTTTGATAGTTGGAGGTCTCTGTTGATAGAGGAGGTTTGATAGTTGGAGGTCTCTGTTGATAGAGGAGGTTTTATAGTCGGAGGTCTCTGTTGATAGAGGAGGTTTGATAGTTGGAGATCTCTGTTGATAGAGGAGGTTTGATAGTTGGAGGTCTCTGTTGATAGAGGAGGTTTGATAGTTGGAGATCTCTGTTGATAGAGGAGGTTTGATAGTTGGAGGTCTCTGTTGATAGAGGAGGTTTGATAGTTGGAGGTCTCTGTTGATAGAGGAGGTTTGATAGTTGGAGGTCTCTGTCGATAGAGGAGGTTTGATAGTTGGAGATCTCTGTTGATAGAGGAGGTTTGATAGTTGGAGGTCTCTGTTGATAGAGGAGGTTTGATAGTTGGAGGTCTCTGTTGATAGAGGAGGTTTGATAGTTGGAGATCTCTGTTGATAGAGGAGGTTTGATAGTTGAAGGTCTGTTGATAGAGGAGGTTTGATAGTTGGAGATCTCTGTCGAGGGGAGGTTTGATAGTTGAAGTTCTGTTGATAGAGGAGGTTTGATAGTTGAAGGTCTCTGTTGATAGAGGAGGTTTGATAGTTGGAGGTCTCTGTTGATAGAGGAGGTTTGATAGTTGAAGGTCTGTTGATAGAGGAGGTTTGATAGTTGAAGGTCTGTTGATAGAGGAGGTTTGATAGTTGGAGATCTCTGTTGATAGAGGAGGTTTGATAGTTGGAGGTCTCTGTCGATAGAGGAGGTTTGATATTTGGAGATCTCTGTTGATAGAGGAGGTTTGATAGTTGGAGATCTCTGTTGATAGAGGAGGTTTGATAGTTGGAGATCTCTGTTGATAGAGGAGGTTTGATAGTTGGAGATCTCTGTTGATAGAGGAGGTTTTATAGGTTGAGATCTCTGCATTTACATTTAGTCATACAGGTAACTGACAAAATTAACACGGACATAAAGTGTCCTAATATGACATTGGGCCACCAGAGCCAGAACAGCTTCAATGCACCTTGGCACAGCTTCTACAAGTCTCTGAAACTCTATTGGAGGGATGCGGCACAATTCTTCCACAAGAAATTCCATTATTTGGTGTTTTGTTGATGGTGGTGGAAAACCCTGTCTCAGGCGCCGCTCCAGAATCCCCCATAGTTGTTCAATTGGGCTGAGATCTGGTGACTGAGGCACGCACGCACACACACACACACACACACACACACACACACACACACACACACACACACACACACACACACACACACACACACACACACACACACACACACACACACACACACACACACACACACACACACACACACACACACACACACACACACACACACACACACACACACACACACACACACACACCATTTAAACCCCCTATGCTCCTTTGAGACTTCTCTTTCAAAGTCACTGAGATCTCTTCTTCTAGCCATGGTAACCAACATAACTGACAATTGGGCTGTTTTTATGAGCATGATGGGATGTTATTGCTTAATTAACTCAGTAACCACACCTGTGTGGAAGCACCTGATTTCAATATACTTTGTATCCCTAATTTACTCAAGTGTTTCCATTACTTTGCCAGTTACCTGTCTATATCTGACTGCCTTGCTCTGGTGTTTTCCAGAAGAATGCTACAGGTGACTGTATTGTGATGCTTCAAGCAAGCAGTTGTTTAATAGACTGAAGGGAGAGATAGATAGATAGATCGATAGATAGATAGATAGATAGATAGATAGATAGATAGATAGATAGATAGATCGATAGATAGATAGATAGATAGATAGATAGATAGATAGATAGATAGATAGATAGATAGATAGATAGATAGATAGCTTCTCTTCTGATGTTCATTCTGGAACCATCCACCTGCCTTCCAGAACTCTATAATTAGCCTTGTCTGTCTGTCAGCCACACACACAAACACACACACACACACACACACACACACACACACACACACACACACACACACACACACACACACACACACACACACTGTAATGCATCTGTGTGTAGCTGGTGTAGATGAGTCAGGCGCAGGACAGCAGATATGAGTAATCTTTGCAATTTTACTCAACAATAATAACAAAACACGACAATAAATCCCAGGCCACAATTACGGACCGCAATACAATAAACAATCACTCACAAACAAATATGGGGGGACAGAGGGTTAAATAATGAACAAGTAATTGGGGGATTGAAACCAGATGTGTAAGAAAAGGAAAAACAAATGGATCGCCGATGGCTAGAAGGTCGGTGACGTCGACCGCCGAACGCCGCCCGAACAAGGAGAGGGACCGACTTCGGCGGAAGTCGTGACACACACACTGTCAGCCGCAAGAGTTAATTAAACACAGATTTCGAGAGGTGATAAGGAACAGCAAAAAATAACCCTTTGAAAAATGATTTAATTTTTTTTAAATTTCTGTCTTTTCATCCGCACTTCATCTCAGAAGAGGAGGACCGGAAGCTTTGTTTCCTCTCAGTCAATCATATTCCTTGTGGTTCTTGTTGAAAGAGACGGGGAAGATAATTCCAGGGATAAACAATGGAGAGAGAGAGAGAGAGAGAGAGCGAGAGAGAGAGCGAGAGAGAGAGAGAGATGCAGAGAGAGATACACAAATATACAGAGAGGGAGAGAGATACAGAGAGAGATGCAGAGAGAGATACACAAAGATACAGAGAGAGGCAAAGATACACAGAGAGAGAGAGAGAGAGGCAAAGATACACAGGGGTAGAGAGGTAGGCAAAGATACAGGGGGAGAGAGAGAGAGAGGGAGGCAAAGATACAGAAAGAGAGAGAGAGAGAGAGGCAAAGATACAGAAAGAGAGAGAGAGAGAGGCAAAGATACAGAAAGAGAGAGAGAGAGGCAAAGATACAGGGGGAGAGAGAGAGAGAGGGGAGGCAAAGATACAGAAAGAGAGAGAGAGAGGCAAAGATACAGGGAGAGAGAGAGAGAGAGAGAGAGAGAGAGAGAGAGGGAGGCAAAGATACAGAAAGAGAGAGAGAGAGAGGCAAAGATACAGAAAGAGAGAGAGAGAGGCAAAGATACAGAAAGAGAGAGAGAGAGGCAAAGATACAGGGGGGGAGAGAGAGAGGGGAGGCAAAGATACACAGAGAGAGAGAGAGAGAGAGAGGCAAAGATACAGGGGGGAGAGAGAGAGAGAGGGGAGGCAAAGATACACAGAGAGAGAGAGAGGCAAAGATACACAGAGAGAGAGAGAGAGGCAAAGATACAGAGAGAGAGAGAGAGAGAGAGAGAGAGAGAGAGAGAGAGAGAGAGAGAGAGAGAGAGAGAGAGAGGCAAAGATACACCGAGAGAGATGGGAGGCAAACATACAGAGAAAGAGAGAGAGAGAGAGAGAGAGGCAAAGACACAGAGAGAGAGAGGGGAGGCAAAGATACAGAGAGAGAGAGAGAGAGAGATACAGAGAGATACAGAGAGAAAGAGAGAGGGGAAAGTGTGTGTAAGAGAGAGAGTTCCAGATCCTAGGGTTAGGGATCTGCAATGCAATTATTATTAGTATTAAATATTTTATTATAATTTGGTGGATGCTTATATTTTTCCTATGTCATATATTATTTCCTGTGTTCATATGCATGTGTGAATTGGAAACGAGTTTTTTGTATATCCCTCCCTCGGAGAGTGGGTTCACAGCCAGGGTCTGCCATTATCAATGGAGAGAGGTAGCTGAGAGAGAAACAAAGTGAGCTGGAGAGAAAGAATGAGAGCAACAACAAAGACTTTGTGTTGAACTAATGGACTGCATACACACTTCTGAAGACCTGGAGCTGAAGCCCAGAGCTTCACAGACACCACAACATACATTAGAGCAAATTAAACCTGGAAAAAGAGACTTGAATCAAAAGCCAGTTGAAATGCAGCTCCATAATTATTACAATTATTATAATTATTACCCATTATCAATGGCAGGCAACAGAGATAAGGCCTCTCTAATTAGTGTTTTAATTACAGCATATTTTGACATATGTCAGCTGTCAGTCAAACTGTGCAAAAGTGAAATCAAAACATACGTTTAGGCATTCATTCATAGTGGAAAAGGTTAGGGTTAAGGTTAGGGTTAAGGTTAGGGTTAAGGTTAGGGATAGGGTTAGGGTTAAGGTTAGGGTTAGGGATAGGGTTAAGGTTAGGGTTAAGGTTAGGGATAGGGTTAAGGTTAGGGTTAAGGTTAGGGTTAAGGATAGGGTTAAGGTTAGGGTTAAGGTTAAGGTTAGGGATAGGGTTAAGGTTAGGGTTAAGGTTAGGGTTAAGGATAGGGTTAAGGTTAGGGTTAAGGATAGGGTTAAGTTTAGGGTTAAGGTTAGGGTTAAGGTTAGGGTTAAGGTTAGGGTTAAGGTTAGGGTTAAGGTTAAGGTTAGGGATAGGGTTAAGGTTAGGGGTAGGGTTAAGGTTAGGGTTAAGGTTAGGGTTAAGGTTAGGGATAGGGTTAAGGTTAGGGTTAAGGTTAGGGTTAAGGATAGGGTTAAAGTTAGGGATAGGGTTAAGGTTAGGGTTAAGGTTAGGGTTAAGGATAGGGTTAAGGTTAGGGTTAAGGTTAGGGTTAAGGTTAGGGATAGGGTTAAGGTTAGGGTTAAGGTTAGGGTTAAGGATAGGGTTAAGGTTAGGGTTAAGGTTAGGGTTAAGGTTAGGGTTAAGGTTAGGGTTAAGGTTAGGGATAGGTTTCAAACAGAAAAACTAATATTACTAAATGAGTGTCTGGAATCTGATGAGAGAGAGAAAGATGTGCTTTATTCCTTCAATAAAGGCTGTGAACTCTCGTTCACAACGACACACACAAACAAAAACTATCATGTACTTTGTTTGCTCCTGTGTACAAACAAACACGCTCCATTTCAATCCACTTAATAAAACTACAAATTCACTCCAGAAGCCTCAACAGAGGATATCATTACAAAATTTAATATATGTATTTTTACAGAAGACAGATGGGGCTGTAGGTATTACATTCTCTCTCTATGGCGGGAACCCAGTAATCTGGCAGATACCTCAGTCAAAGTCCTCCTGACTTTAGAGTCTGGAAAGGCTCCTTACATCAATAATGAAGGGGGCTGTGCTTCTTACTGATTGGTTCCCCTTGGTGTCTTTCTCACTCAACTACCAACAGGAACAGCCACACACAGCCCCCGAGCGCCGCCCCAATTCCAATTACAACTGTTGGATTTTCAAATCCGAACAACGAGAGGTCTCAACCCGCCAGGAAAAACAACAACATTTGAGAGAACCAATCAATGCGTCCGCTCAACTTCTGAGCTAATATTGCATTAACAAATGGCCTCCTGTCCAGACTGGTGAGTCACAGCTCTTCCTCGCTGTGTGGTCACGTGGGCCGCATCAGCCAGGCTAGGACCACAGAGACAAATTGCTTTTATATATGTGGCGTATTACCTTTACTGAGCTATGGAAGCCTATCAGGGTCAAAGGCAAATTGACAGTCTCTGATGGGGGAATTGAATTGTCGATATCAATTTCACAGCGTGACAGAGAGTTGGAAAGAGAGAGAATGTGTGTGTGTGTGTGTGTGTGTGTGTGTGTGTGTGTGTGTGTGTGTGTGTGTGTGTGTGTGTGTGTGTGTGTGTGTGTGTGTGTGTGTGTGTGTGTTACTGAGAGTTGGGTGTCAGTAGCCAAAATGAGAGGTGACCGGGATCTGAATTAGGTGCATGCTGTGGAGATGAGAAGATTAGGGACAGACCAATACAATAGGATAGGTTCCTACACTCTTAAGTGGATTCTTTTGCACTGTCCTGAAAAGGTCAGTGGATACAGATGTGTCCCAAATCTCTTAGCAGGCTTCCTTGCCTCCACCACACACTTATGTAAAGTAGGGAGGATCAGAATGAATTCCACCACATTATGTTCCCTGTTAAGTGTTCCCAGATCAGGTAGCTCTTGAGGATATGTTTCCATTGGACCAATGTCCACTGTTCTGTCAGTCACTTTGCATTGAAGCATCTGCTAAATGGCCACATTATGATGTAGCCAAGGAGGTCCAGCTGTTTAAGACCAGCGGGATTTGTGGATAAAGAACTTCTCTGCAGCTTGAGAGGAGATGATGGCGTGAGTAAAGTGTGTGTGTGTGTTAGCTTAGTATTTTCGTGAATTGCATATTAACACCACGTTTATGCACTCCAGCGAAGTGTGGTTAAGTGTTTGTCAACATTCAGTTACAACAGACACACACACACACACACACACACACACACACACACACACACACACACACACACACACACACACACACACACACACACACACACACACACACACACACACACACACACACACACACACACACCACTCCTCATGAGTGGTTAATGGTGCTTGTCTAGGCTCCTTTGAACCCCTCTGCATATGTGTCTTAAACTGGCTCTTAAAGATAAACACTGTGTGTGTGTGTGTGTGTGTGCGTGTGTGTGTGTGTGTGTGTGTGTGTGTGGCTCTCACAGATAAACAGTGGGAATACAAATATCAATTTGTTTTTGGTATAAAATAACATTAGAACATAAGGCCGTCTGAGAAAATGGGCTCTCGATTGGCGCAGCGGTCTAAGGCACTGCATCTCGGTGCTAGAGGCGTCACTACAGACCCTGGTTCGATCCCGGGCTGTATCACAACCAGCCGTGAGCGCACAATTGGCCCAGCATTGTCCGGGTTAGGGGAGTGTTTGGCCGGGGAAGGCCATCATTGTAAAATAAGACTTTGTTCTTAACTGACTTGCCTGGTTAAGTAAAATAAAAAAAATAGGGCCTCTTCACTTATTTATTTAACCAGGATAGTCCACCATTTTTTATTAATTTTGTAAACTTTATTTAACTAGGCAAGTCAGTTAAGAACAAATTCTTATCTACATTGATGGCCTACCAAAAGACAAAAGGCCTCCTGCAGGGACGGGGGCTGGGATTAAAAATAAAATAAAAATACAAGACAAAACACACATCACGACAAGAGAGACACCACAACACTACATAAGGAGAGACAACAACATAGCATGGCAGCAGCACATGACAACACAGCATGGTAGCAACACAACATGACAACAACATGGTAGGAACACAACATGGCAGCAGCACAACATGGTATCAGCACAGAACATGGTACAAACATTAGTGGGCACAGACAACAGCACAAAGGGCAAGAAGGTAGAAACAACAATACATCACACAAAGCAGCCTGTCAGTAAGAGTGTCCATGATTGAGTCTTTGAATGAAGAGATTGAGATAAAACTGTCCAGTTTGAGTGTTTGTTGCAGCTCGTTCCAGTCGCTAGCTGCAGCGAACTGAAAAGACGAGCGGCCCAGAGATGTGTGTGCTTTGGGGACCTTGGCAGAACGGGTGTTGTATGTGGAGGATGAGGGCTGCAGTAGGTATCTCAGCATGGGTAAGCTGAATCAGGGTTAGTTTGGCAGCTGGGGTGAAAGAAGAGTGATCCCGGTAGAGGAAACCAAGTCTAGATGTAACTTTAGCCTGCAGTTTTGATATGTGCTGAGAGAAGGACGGTGTCTAGCCAGTAACAACTGCTTTCCAAGGAGTCCTACACTGAACAGGCAACATGGTTCCTGTGTTATAGTAGTGTCATTTCATCGGTGTGACTGGTAGACATTATGTGGTTTTGTAGAAAAAGTGAAACCAGTGGGATGTACAGGTAACTGCCAAAATAAAGGAAACACCAACATAAAGTGTCTTAATAGGGCGTTGGGGCACCACGAGACAGAACAGCTTCAATGCACCTTGGCATAGATTCTACCAGTGTCTAACCTGGTCCCTTGTGTCATTTCATTGGCATGACTATAGATACATGACACTTTTGGGGGGGGGATTAACATTGTAAACCCCATTTAAATGTAAGTGATATGGTTCACAAAACAGTGAGCCTTGTCCTGTGTGTTTGTGTCATTTCATCGGCGTGGCGAGATACATTACAACATATGTTTTAGGGAAAGTGACGTTGAAAATGGAAAATCCATTTGAATTGCTTTAGCTGTAATGCATACGCTTTAGTATGGATTACATCCTAACCCACGTTAATCCAGCAGAGAAACACGCACGCACGCACGCACGCACGCACGCACGCACGCACGCACGCACGCACGCACGCACGCACACACACACACACACACACACACACACACACACACACACACACACACACATACTGATCCAGCAGATAGGCCTAGCTGCCTGCAAGACACTTTTTAGTCCCTTTTTCTCACTCCTTTATTCTCATTTAGTCCCTCTTTCTCACTCCTTTATTCTCATTTAGTCCCTCTTTCTTCTCCCTTAGTTCCTTTAAAGAGCGTTGATGATAGCTTTATTGTAGAGCACAGAAGCTCTATAACTGAATTGTGAAAGGCTTGTGAACAATGGAGAATGTCTATGAAATTAGATTTGATTGTTTTAGGGTTTTTATCATTTACATATTTATTGGTGAGTAGTATGCTAATGTGTTTGCTGCAGAACTGCAATTCGATGATGCTGTGTTTGTGTCTGTGTGTGTTTGTCTATGCGTTATGCATTTTGTTTTATACGTTTGAATAATATTACTTGTGGGAAAGGCTTGTTATATGAAAAGTCAAATCTATGATCATCTTCTTTATTAGTAAATTGAATAATCATCATTGCTAATGGATATTTCAGTGTATCATGTTACCTGGAAGTGATGGCATATCTTCATGTGTTTCGTTATGTCTCTTTTACACAGCTCATTTTGAAACCAGACCTAAAGTCAATTAATTAGAAATCCTCGGGGAATACGTGAAAGGGATTAACAATTTGTATTATTTTGTCATTAGCTGTTTTAATCCAGATTAAATTATATTTCATTTCTCCTGCCTTCTCTTTCTCCTGTCTTTATCTTTCCTTCCCTCTGACTTTCTGGATCTCTCTCTCTCTCTCTCTCTCTCTCTCTCTCTCTCTCTCTCTCTCTCTTTCTCTCTCTCACACACAGGTTCTCTGCCAAACTGAAAGGGAGTTTTCCTCCATCTCTGTCGCCGAGGGAAACGGTCATTAGGGGCCATGAGTTGTTGCTGGAGCTACCGTCATTGTATCCCTCCGACACGGAACACTTAAAATGGGGTCTATGTTACCAGCTACCATGGCGGCCAAGCGGCAAGCCATGCTCTAATCGCCTAGGCAACAACCTATCTGTGACCTACGACTCCCTGTCTCTACTTCCTGCTCTGGCCACACCCCTTCCTTACCTGTCAACCAACCTGATTTCAAACTTGCCTGCTTCATTTCCTAATATTCTCCCCTTTCACTTAATTTCTTCATAAGATAACCCCTCCTATCCTCCCTTCCTCCCTAACCATGGCCAACAGGTTTCTCCACCTCCCCTCCATCCCGCTCTCCCTACCCCTCTCTCCGTCCATCTTCCTCTACCTTCTCCCCCCATTACTTCTTCTCCTCCACCTCCCTGGGTCCGTCCGGGGGGACTGCTGGCTGATCGAGGGGGATAAAGGCTACGTGTGGCTGGCCATCTGCAGTCAGAACCAGCCCCCGTACGAGACCATCCCCCAGCACATCAACAATACGGTACTGTTATGTTCTTTATTATAGAGTATATATTATGCTATACAACCTACCCCTAGCAGTAATTGTAAAATATGTCATTTTAATTGCAATTCTGGTTTTGCTCACTAAGGTGTTCCTTTTCAACCACTGTATAACATCACCAAGAGTTAGCACAATATAGAATTGAAACAGTAGTGGGGCTGGAACAGAGCCTTGAGGGACACTAAAACATACCTTACTTTTCAACCACCGCAGTTCATATGTCCCATAGGAACCACCATAGTTTGGCAAAGCTAAAACGGAATGTTTTGTTTATGCTAGCTTACAAATACTAGCTCACTGTTTTGCTATAATAGCTCACTGTTTTGTTATACTACTTGTTGAGCTGTTTGATGAAAAAAATGTATTGTTCTTTTCAATTAGATTTTATTTTATTTATTTGAACATTTGAAAAACACAATTAAACTGCGTGGATACAATGCATTTATAAAAGTTGACAACTTATTTCCATTGTGGTCCTCTTTCAACCCAACTTTCAACAGAAATGCAAAGCTAACACTAAATGTTTTCTTATGCTAGCTCGTGAATGCCGAGACATTTGATATTAAACAAGTTCTCGTTCTTTCAACACAACAGGTCCATGACCTGAGGTTGAATGAGAACAAGCTGAAAGCAGTGCTATTCCACTCCATGTATCGCTTCACCAACCTCACGGACCTCAACCTCACCAAGAATGACATCTCTTACATAGAGGACGGGGCCTTTACCCATCAGGCCAACCTACAGGTAAGGGATTTGATTGGTTGGTTGGTTGATGTGTTGAGAGGGAGGGATTTGATTGGTTGATTGGTTAGTTGATTGGTTATTTGTTTGATTGGTTGGTTGAGAAAGAGATATTTTACATAGAGGACATGGCTTTCACCCATCAGGCCAACCTACAGGTAAGGGATTTGATTGGTTGGTTGAGAAAGAGATATTTTACATAGAGGACATGGCTTTCACCCATCAGGCCAACCTACAGGTAAGGGATTTGATTGGTTGGTTGAGAAAGAGATATTTTACATAGAGGACATGGCTTTCACCCATCAGGCCAACCTACAGGTAAGGGATTTGATTGGTTGGTTGAGAAAGAGATATTTTACATAGAGGACATGGCTTTCACCCATCAGGCCAACCTACAGGTCATTGGTTTGATTGTTTGGTTGGTTAGTATGTTGGTTGATTGATTGGTTAGTTGGTTGGTTGGTTGATTGGTTAATTGGTATGTTGGTTGGTTGATTGGTTAATTGGTTGGGTGACAACGAGATCTCTTACTTCAGAGATGGGCAACTCCTCTGGGGCCTGATTGGTGTCACACTTTTGCCCCAGCCCCAGTTTACATACAGTAACTTTGGAAAGTATTCAGACTTTGACTATTTCCATTTTTTTTTAACATTACAGCCTTATTCTAAACTTGATTAAATAATTTTTTTCCTCATCAATCTACACACAATACCCCATAATGACAAAGCAAAAATAGGTTTTTAGAAATGTATGCTAATTTATAAAAAATGTAAAATGTCACATTTACATAAGTATTCAGACCCTTAACTCAGTGATTACAGCATTGATTCTTCTTGGGTATGATGCTACAAGCTTGGCACACCTGTATTTGGGGAGTTTCTCCCAATCTTCTCTGCAGATGTTCTCAAGCTCTGTCAGGTTGGATGGGGAGAGTTGCTGCACAGCTATTTTCAGGTCTCTCCAGAGATGTTAGATCGGGTTCAAGTCTGGGCACTGGCTGGACCACTCAAGGACACTCAGAGACCTGTCCTGAAGCCACTCCTGCGTTGTCTTGGCTGTGTGCTTAGGGTTGTTGTCCTGTTGGAAAGTGAACATTCGTCCCAGTCTGAAGTCCTGAGCACTCTGGAGCAGGTTTTCATCAAGGATATCTCTGTACTTTGCTCCGTTAGTCTTTTCATCAATCGTGACTAGTCTCCCAGTCCCTGCTGCTGAAAAACATCCCCACAGCAGGATGCTTCCACCACTATGCTTCACCGTAGGGATGATTCCAGGTTTCCTCCAGACGTGACACTTGGCATTCAGGCCAAATAGTTCAATCTTGGTTTCATCAGACCAGAGAGTCTTGTTTCTCATGGTCTGAGAGTCCTTTAGGTACATTTTGGCAAACTCCAAGCAGGCTGTCATATGCTTTATACTGAGGAGTGGCTTCCGTCTGGCCACTCTACCATAGAGGCTTGATTGGTGGAGTGCTGCAGAGATGATTGTCCTTCTGGAAGGTTTTCCCATCTCCACAGATTAACTTTGGAGCTTTTAGTTGTTCTAAACTTCTTCCATTTAAGAATGGTGGAGGCCACTGTGTTCTTGGGGACCTTCAATGCTGCAGACATTTTTTTGGTACCTTTCCCCAGATCTGTGCCTTGACACAATCCTCTCTCAGATTTCTACGGACAATTCCTTTAAACTCATGGCTTGATCTTTGCTCTGACATGCACTGTAAACTGTGTGACCTTATATAGACAGGTGTGTGCCTCTTCTGACTGTGCCGGGTGGAGATTATAACAGAACATGGCCAAGATGTTCAAATGTTCATAAATGACCAGCAACGTCAAATAATAATAATCACAGTAGTTGTCGAAGGTGCAACAAGTCAGCACCTCAGGAGTAAATGTCAGTTGGCTTTTCATAGCCGATCATTAAGAGTATCTCTACTGCTCCTGCTGTCTCTAGAGAGTTGAAAACAGCAGGTCTGGGACAGGTAGCACGTCCGGTGAACAGGTCAGGGTTCCATAGCCGCAGGCAGAACAGTTGAAACTGGAGCAGCAGCACGGCCAGGTGGACTGGGGACAGCAAGGAGTCATCATGCCAGGTAGTCCTGAGGCATGGTCCTAGGGCTCAGGTCCTCCGAGAGAGAGAAAGAAAGAAAGAAAGAGAGAAAGAGAGAATTAGAGAGAGCATACTCACACAGGACACCGGATAAGACAAGAGAAATACTCCAGATATAACAGACTGACCCTAGCCCCCCGACACATAAACTACTGCAGCATAAATACTGGAGGCTGAGACAGGAGGGGTCAGGAGACACTGTGGCCTCATCCGATGATACCCCCGGAAACATCTCAAGGATGATCAATGGAAACAGAATGCACCTGAGCTCTATTTCGAGTCTCATAGCAAAGGGTCTGAATACTTATGTAAATAAGGTACTTCTGTTTGAATTTTTAAGACATTTGCAAAAATGTCAAAAAAACAGTTTTTGCCTTGTCATTATGGGGTATTTTGTGTAGAAGGCTGAGGATTTTGTTTGATCAATTTTAGAATAAGGTTGTAACGTAACAAAATGTGGAAAAAGTCAAGGGGTCTGAGTACTTTCCGAAGGCACTGTACCTGACCCCAATAGTCAGTTAATCAGTTTAGAATGCAAGTAGTATAGTATGTGTTCGCTAGGATGGGGAAAAAGTGTGACGCCACTCCGGGCCCTGAGGACTGGAGTTTCCCCATCCCTGTCTTACATAGAGGATGGGACCTTCACGGATCAGGCAAACCCACCTGTCAGGGAGGAGTGGGTGTTTGATTGGTTGATCGGTCGGTTGTTTAGTTGATTGATTGGTTGACTGGTTGATTGGTTGATTGAATTGACTGATTTTACTTGACTAATGCAGGTCAAAAGGAAAATCTCAAACAATACCCTCTTCTCCATGTTATAGATCAATTCTTTGACCAGTGTGTTATGTAAGTGATAAGGGGCGTCATTTGAGATAGCCAAAGATGTACTGTATTTCCCTTGTGCTCCCTTCATCGGACTGGTTACTGGAACTATTCTCCCATTCTCCAGCTTCATTTAACAGCCCAAGTACATGGAAGCCATCATTTTCATTAGAACCAGAGTCCATGGTACACAGGGATGTTGCTATTTGTACTTACTAAGATGGAGAAGAGGCCAAGTACTTACTGTATTCCCATTGTGGTCCCTTCTAATGCTACGTCCTCCACCTTTTCTCCATGCAGTGCACTAATTCCAAAAGCAGTCTTTTCATGGGGAACATGCTGTCATTTGAGATGCCAAAGTCTTACTGTTTCTCAATTGTGGTCTCCTCTCATCCTAGGTCCTCCAGTTGGGTTACAACAAGCTGACCAACCTGACAGAGGGGATGATGCGTGGCCTGGGCCGCTTGCAGTGCCTCTTCCTCCAGCACAACCTCATCGAGGTCATTGACAACAAAGCATTCGAGGAGTCCAGCTCCAGCCTCAGCAGCATCGACCTCTCGTCCAATAAGCTGGCCCGGATCGATCCGTCAACTTTCACCGTGCTAAACCGGTTAATGGTCTGCGAGCTAGCAGGAAATCCTTTCCATTGTGGATGTGATCTGTATAGTTTTCTTACTTGGTTGGAGGCATTTAATAATGTGACACATACATACGACAGGCTGCAGTGCGAGACCCCTGGCGAGCTGTTTCTCTACCCGCTCCTGAGCCCCGTGGCCGGGCACGGACGCAGCGCTCGCACCATGCTCTCCACCATCTGTCGCGACGGCATGATCATACCCGGGATCACGTCTCAACCCGGCACCGACTGGGAGGGCTCCGGGATGGGCCCAGAGATGGACGGCCGGGCCGGGCCGTATCATCAGCCAACAGCTTCGTCCACGGCCGACCCTAACTTCAACCCCAGCATCAAACTCCAGTGGGTCACTCTGTCTGCAGCCAAGCTGTTGGTCCAGATCCCTAAACCATACAGCAAGATGTACGTCCTGGTCCAATACAACCAGAGCTTCGTCTCGGACATCCAGAACCTCAAGGAGAAGAAGGAGAAGGTGACGCTGGTGGATCTGAAACCTCACACCAACTACACCTACTGCGTGGTGTCTATAAGTAAAAACCAGCGCAACAACCACACGTGCATCTTCTTCGCCACGCGAGAGGCTGACCCTGACGACCACCACGCCAACCCGTCAACCATGACGCATTACATCATGACCATCCTGGGGTGTCTGCTGGGGATGGTGATCGTGCTCGGGCTCGTCTACTACTGCCTGAGGAAGCGTCGGATGCAGGAGGAGAAGGAGAAGGCGATCAGCGTGAAGAAGACCATCTTGGAGATGCGGTAAGAGGGACAGACCCAATGTATTATTTAGGTTGTTGAAACCACAGCTCTTTATGTTATTTGACATTATTTTACTCATCTCTTTTATAGCCTTGTTGTTTTTTATTATCCATTTTATTGTTGTTACAATAAAGTGTGTTTGTGATTTAAATGCACTTTAATTAATTAAAGTTTGATTCGAGGTTTGAATAACTCGGGACTCATAGGTAGATGTGATGCACCTGAATTGCATACAGCTATTTTACCTGAGATGTAAAATATTTTATTCTAATGGATTTTATCCTTGGATTTTATTTACAGGTATGGACCGGAGGCTGCAGCACAGGCAGCTAACGACCCGGCAGCCATGCAGCATCTCCAGGAACAGGCTCAGAACCAGGGGCACCACGGAGGTCACCTCCACGGAGGAGGGGGTGGCGGGGGTAATAAACTTCCCCCCTCCGCCTCCTCCAGCTCCGGAATGCTCCACGGTTCGGCCAACACCACCTCCTCCCGCCTCTCGACGCTCCCCCAAGTGGAGAAGATGGCCACAGCATTCGGTGAAGCCATGGCAACCAATAAAGGGAACTATATGGACGTGAGGACTGGGGCAGGATTATCGGGAGACGGGGGAGGAGGAGGAGGGGGGGAGGCGATACTGGTGGATATGCGAGGCATCAACGGTTGCAGTGAAGACGGAATGGACGTTGGGAATGATTCGGATGACGATGGGCACGGATCTGCATCGGAGATCTCGACGATCGCCATGGAGGTCGACAAAGTCAACCAGATTATCAACAACTGTATCGACGCGCTCAAGCTCGACTCCCTTGTTGCCACGACAACATCTGGCGACAACCCTACTTCTCCTCCACCTGTTTGTATCACCTCCCTTGCTCGGAACCTCATCCCCCTCTCCCAAGGCCTCGCTGACACCTGCCAGATGCTCGCCTCCTCTCCCAAAATCCATGCCCCTCCCACGATGACCCCCGTCCCCCTCGTCATGCCCCTCTCGGAGCGTCCCGGAATCAGCGGAGGGGGGTTTCTTTCGCCCCCCTACAGGGACCCACCACCGGCGAATGCCGTACGACCCTTACAGAGGCAGCTGAGCGATACAGGTGTGGTGGTCATGGGTGCTGGGAAGAACCGATGTAACGTGTCCTCGGCTGGAGGATCCATGAAGAGCACCAGGATCTTCAGTCTGGATGTCCCGGAGCCCCGCAGCCCGGGCCCCAACTCCTGCCCTCCATACCCAGAGAAGGGGAGCCCTGTTGGGTGTGGGGAAACCATGGAGAGGCTCCCTCTTGTGGGTGGAAATGGTAGTGGTTGTGGTAGTGGTGGTGATGGAAACGGGATGGGTTGTGGTGGTGGGAACGGAATGGGAGGAGGGGTTAATGAAGGTGGGGTGAATGTCAATGGAGGTGGGGTGGGTTGCGGAGGGGGAGGAAGAGGAGGGGGAGGACCGGGAAAGCAGCAGCAGCATCATCATCTGGAGGTACATCCAGACTACCACTGTTCTGAGCACAGGCACTCCTTCCCCGCCCTCTACTACGAGGGAGCCAACGACGCCCCCTCTCCCTCCCCATCCCAGAAGGCCTCCTTCCTCAAACCCCTGGGACGTACCAAAAGGGACCCTGCCGCCTACTCCCAGCTCTCCCCTTCCCGGCACCACAACTACTCCGGCTACTCTTCCAGCCCCGAATATTCCTCGGAAAACACCCTTCGAATCTGGGAGAGGTTCCGGCCACACAAGAAAGGCCCTCGCGACCCTCGCGAAGAGGCGACGTATATCGCTGCAGGCCACGCCTTGAGGAAGAAGGTTCAGTTTGCGAAAGACGAGGACCTCCATGATATCCTCGACTACTGGAAGGGGGTGTCGGCCCAGCAGAAGCTGTGAGAGATGAGGAAGAGGTGTAACCTAGAGGATGGCATACAGAAGGAGAAGACAGTAATGTCATAATTCTCAAGAACTCCCAGACAGTGAATGGACCTGAATGACACAACTACAACTGTTGGCTCCCATGTGTACTTCCTGGTCTCTTTTATGACATCATCTGTCTTCTCATTCTTTAACTTACCCTAGGGTGTTACAACAGCAGACTCTGACAGGGGATGAGGAGGATAGTCGTGGAAGTTATGGGGGAGACATTATGTAGTAGTAGTAGTAGCATGACAAGGGGTATTGTTTTTTTTCTACAGTTCCACAATGGAACTACAGGGGTTCCACAATTCTTCAAGTCGTTCCACAGAAATTCCACGGTTCCATTGCGGGTTCCATCATGGTTCCACAAGAGTGCCACAGTTCTATAATGGTTCTACAGAAGTTCCAAATTCCATAAAGGGTTCTATAATGTAATCTGTAATAATCTGTAACGGTTCCGTAGGGGTTCTATAGTGGTTCTAGAAGTTTCAAAGTTCTACATGGAGTTCCATAATGGTTCCACACTGAGCTTCTAAGTGGTTCCACATTTGCCTGGCACTTTGGTCCTTGCAGACTACCATAGAACGACAGAGCCAGGGTAATGATGACTCAGTAATGACTGCAGAGTCTTGTCACTAGCAGGTGTCCTAAGACTCATTACAACATATCTCCCAACAACAAGCAGCAGCATTACTCGGCTTAAACCCTGGTCCCTTAAACAGCACAGCTCATAATCCCATCAACATTCAATTCATTCACTAAACACTGGATGCATCCCAAGTGGCACCCTATTCCCTATTTTGTGCACTACTTTTGACAAGGGCCCACAGGGTTCCCATAGGGCTCTGGTCGAAAGTAGTGAACTATATAGGGAATAGGGTGCCATTTGGGACGCAGGCCATTTCACTCTGCAGCCCACCACCTGCCTCCCTAGCAGCGCCATTTAGAGAGATAATTGAAAGGGGATGAGGAATTAGCAGTGTTTGCCTCAATCTCTTCTTCCTTCGGAGGAGGGGGGAGAGAGGAGGGAGGATGGAGGGGAGAAGGAGGACAAGGAAGAGGGGGAGGATATTAAGCGATTCTTATCGTGTTAATTGTTCTCGGCTGTAATTAGCCCAGGAACAAAACAGGTGGAGATGCTAGCGTGGGTGGACACACACCGAGAGGTGTGTGTGTGGACGGTGGGAACCAGACCCTGGAGCCCCTCTCTGTGTTTAGCAGGAGCGTGCTTATCGATTGGAAACACCTACACGTTTTACAGAGCGTGGCATGCTATTGGGGCGCTCCGCCATTTTGTTTTCTCCTTCTTCTTGGCCTTTTCTAAATCAGACATGTGGATTGAGCAGATACATTGCATTCAGATAGCAAACAAGGAGGAAGGGACGTTTACACACACGCAGATTACTATGTTCAGATTACTATGAAGTAAGCCATTTTCCAGACCTACTTGCTAACATTTCCCTGGCTTCGAGCCAATTTGTTATTTACAGGTATTGCATTTTTTTCTTTTGATAAGAAAGTCAAAGCTTCCTTCAGGGGAAGATTAAAATTAGCATTTCAATAGTGCTAGTCATGCAAAAACCACTTTAGGCTGGGTTAGGAGAGGTGGAGAGAGATGAGTGTTGGCTCCCGTATTAAAGCAGAAGGTAATCATGTCAGGGTAGAGAGAAGGTTCCTAGCGGAACACACAGACCTCACACAAGAAGTTGCAGCTGAAATGAAAGACAATGCTAGTATGGTGATGTTTAGAAAAGCTAGAGTTCGCAAAGCTTCATGGTCTATTTTAGAGGGAGCGAGAGCGTGAGCGAGCGAGAGAGAGTGCAAGAGCGAGAGAGAGAGAGAGAGTGAGTGAGTGAGTGAGTGAGTGAGTGAGTGAGTGAGTGAGTGAGTGAGTGAGTGAGTGAGTGAGTGAGTGAGTGAGTGAGTGAGTGAGTGAGCGAGCGAGCGAGCGAGCGAGCGAGCGAGCGAGCGAGCGAGCGAGAGAGAGAGAGAGAGAGAGAGAGAGAGAGAGAGAGAGAGAGAGAGAGAGAGAGAGAGAGAGAGAGAGAGAGAGAGAGAGAGAGAGAGAGAGAGAGAGAGAGAGAGAGAGAGAGAGAGAGAGAGAGAGAGAGAGAGAGAGAGAGAGAGAGAGAGAGAGAGAGAGAGAGAGAGAGAGAGAGAGAGAGAGAGAGAGAGAGAGACAGACAGACAGACAGACAGACAGACAGACAGACAGACAGACAGACAGACAGACAGACAGACAGACAGACAGACAGACAGACAGACAGACAGACAGACAGACAGACAGACAGACAGACAGACAGACAGACAGACAGACAGACAGACAGACAGACAGACAGACAGACAGACAGACAGACAGACAGACAGACAGACAGACAGACAGACAGACAGACAGACAGACAGACAGACAGACAGACAGACAGACAGACAGACAGACAGACAGACAGACAGACAGACAGACAGACAGACAGACAGATGGATGGATTTCTATGGAGAGGTCAATGAGATCATATAGCAGAGACATAGATATAAAGAGTTAGTAAAAAATCTATCTTCAATGTTGGCAGCAAATGTTCCATACAAAAAACATAGTGCCAAATATGCTATTTATAGTGGCAATATATGAATATAGCCCAATTGTTATATTTTGTATTGGTCTTTTGACAAATCATATCAGCTCTTTTCACATCAGATTTTTTTCAGATTCGATCTGGTTTGACAAAATACAAATTAGTGACAAAAAAATATCAAAATTGTGTTCACTGTTTAAATGCAGACTCTGCCTGGTTTCTGGTCTATATGGAGGTGACAGAGGTTATACAGTGCCGTGCAAAAGTATTCATCCCCCTTGGCATTTTTCCTATTTTGTTGCATTACAACCTGCAATTTAAATACATTTTTACTTGGATTTCATGTAATGGACATACACAAGATAGTCCAAATTGGTGAAGTGAAATGAAGAAAAAAAACTTGTTTCAAAAAAAAAAAAAACGAAAAAGTGGTGTGTGCATATGTCTTCACCCTCTTTGCTATGAATCCCCTAAATAAGATCTGGTGCAACCAATTACCTTCAGAAGTCACATAATTAGTTAAATAAAGTCCACCTGTCTGCAATCTAAGTGTCACATGATCTGTCATATGATCTCAGTATATATACACCTGTTCTGAAAGGCTCTAGAGTCTGCAACACCACTAAGCAAGGGGCACCACCAAGCAAGCGGCACTATGAAGACCAAGGAACTCGCCAAACAGGTCAGGGACAAAGTTGTGGAGAAGTACAGATCAGGGTTGGGTTATAAAAAAATATCCAAAACGTTGAACATCCCACGGAGCACCATTAAATCCATTATAAAAAAATGGGAAGAATTTGGCACCACAACAAACCTGCCAAGAGAGGGCCGCCCACCAAAACTCACGGACCAGGCAAAAAGGAGGGCATTAATCAGAGAGGCAACAAAGAGACCAAAGATATCCCTGAAGGAGCTGCAAAGCTCCACAGCGGAGATTGGAGTATCTGTCCATAGGACCACTTTAAGCCGTACACTCCACAGAGCTGGGCTTTACGGAAGAGTGTCCAGACAAAAATAAGCAACATGTTTGGTGTTCGCCAAAAGGCATATGGGAGACTCCCCAAACATATGGAAGAAGGCATTCTGGTCAGATGAGACTCAAAATGTTGAGCTTTTTGGCCATCAAGGAAAACGCTATGTCTGGCGCAAACCCAACACTTCTCATCACCCTGAGAACACCATCTCTACAGTGAAGCATGGTGGTGGCAGCATCATGCTGTGGGATGTTTTTCATTGACAGGGATTGGGAAACTGGTCAGATTTGAAGGAATGATTGATGGCGCTAAATACAGGGAAATACTTGAGGGAAACCTGTTTCAGTCTTCCAGAGATTTGAGACTGGGACGGAGGTTCACCTTCCAGCAGGACAATGACCCTAAGCATAGCATACTGCTAAAGCAACACTTGAGTGGTTTAAGGGGAGACTTTTAAATGTTTTGGAATGGCCTAGTCAAATCCCAGACCACAATCCAATTGGGAAGCTTTTGCCTTGAAGTATCGGCAAAAATCCCAGTGGCTAGATGTGGCAAGCTTATAGAGACATACCCCAAGAGACTTGCAGCTGTAATTGCTGCAAAGGGTGGCTCTACAAAGTATTGACTTTGGGGGGTGAATAGTTATGCAGGGTCAAGTTTTCTGTTTTTTTGGTCTTATTTCTTGTTTGTTTTGCATCTTCAAAGTAGTAGGCATGTTGTGTAAATCAAATGATACAACCCCCCACAAAAAGCCATTTTAATTCCAGGTTGTAAGGCAACAAAATAGGAAAAATTCCAGGGGGGTGAATACTTTCGCAAGCCACTGTATTTTACATTAGCTACATGTCAATTGTGCCCCTCTGCTAACAGAGGAGTGGAGCTATAGATCAAAATGCTCTCGTAACATGGATACACTGACCAGGGAGATGGTTACCCCCGGTCAAAACACAAAAATGCCTGACAGCAGTGAACAGAGATGGTTTTGCTGATCACTGTACAGTAGGTGGTCCTTTCTATGCTGTTCTCTGAATGTGCAAACATGGAAATTTGAAGTTTGATAACGTGGATGGAACTTTAAAAAGGGGGGATCTATATATATTTATTTAAATTGGTTGATCCTTCCATACCCATACTGTGGACTGAGTTATATGATTTGTTGGAAGATGGAGCAAGGTTTGGTGATGCCTCTAGATCTGGGGACTCATTTGACCCAATATATTTGATATAGTCTAATGGATGATACAGTATGGCCTATCTCTGGACTCATTTGACCCAATATATTTGATGTACTTTAATGGATGTCTCAGTACTACTTATAGACCTACAGCATACCAGTCTGGCGTTGGTACAAAATCGATTAGATTTAAATAGCATATATTTTGGGGTGATTACGTCTAATGGATACAGCATCACGGTATTGACCTATGACTCCTTGCACTCTGCTTGAATGAACGTTAATTGGCGGCATTCTGATCTGCTCATCCGTTCTGACTGGAATCATGAATCATTACTTTGTTGGTATATTCTGATCCTCAGAATGACATTACTGACGTATAATGATATTCATACTCATTATATGATCTCTGTCTGTCTCTCTCTCTCTCTCTCTCTCTCTCTCTCTCTCTCTCTCTCTCTCTCTCTCTCTCTCTCTGTCTCTCTCTCTCTCTCTCTCTCTCTGTCTCTCTCTCTCTCTCTCTCTCTGTCTCTCTCTCTCTCTCTCTCTCTCTCTTTCTCTCTCTCTCTCTCTCTCTGTCTCTCTGTCTCTCTCTGTCTCTGTCTCTCTGTCTGTCCCTCTCTCCATCCTCTCCTCCCTCCACGCCCCGATGTCCTATTGGCTCTCTCGTTCCCTCTGACCCACTTCTGTTGGCTAATATAACCCAGCAACCAGCAAGCACAAAAAAACAACAACATGTAATTCACTCGCTTCTCTGGGTTTTTCATCCCTCCCTCCACCCCTGTCTGGTTTAATGGTCCAAATTAATTTGCAGATGAGGTGTCTGCATCCCAAATCCAACCCTGTTTCCTATTGCACTACTTTTGACCAGGGACTATAGGGTTCCTATAGGGCTCTGTTAGTTAGTGAGCTATTTAGGGATTAGGGTTCCATTTGAGCTGATTGCGAGGTGTCAGGGCCAATGAGGGGAGGTCGTGGGAGCCATGCTAGTATGCTGATATTATTAACTCTGCCAGATTGAAGGGTTGATTGAAATTAATCAAAGATTCCAAGGACTCTCTCTCTATGTCTATGTCTCTCTCTCTGTGTCTCTCTTTCTCTCTCGCTCTCTTTCCCTCTCTCTCTCGGCGTAGCTGGCATAGTCGTCCCAGATACAGGATCAGATTCCTTCACCCTGAAGTCCTAACCTAAACCACTAGGATGAAAAACTTTGACCTCAAAATTGCCCTTAGATCTCCCAGAGGGGCTGGAGGAAAGGGCGTAGTCGGACAAAGTTGCCCCTATCCACTAATCTAAGGTCAGTTTAGAGGTTTCCTCCCTAATATTTGAGGTTAGGATTGTGGCAGGGTAAGCTGATCCTAGATCTGTGCCTACGGGTAACTTCCACTTCTGACTCTGAGAAGCGAGGAAAGGGCAGATCTCTCAGAGCCTCTAAGCCAAGGCCTTATGGGAAATGCAGATCTATCCCATTTTCCTTGACGCCTATCAGAGGTGAGGAAAGGGCAGAACTCATCCTGCTAAGGCCTTATGGGAAGTGCAGTCTTGTTTCCATGATCCTCAACTCCTAATGCTTAACTTTGAAGCCAGTGTGTTTTGACAGTGAGGCAGCAAACAGGCAGCACTTGGTGTTAAAATGATGGAGAGGCCACTGCTTTCTTTACCTTTCTTCTCTCTGACCTACAAAATGGCCATCCACAGAATGGGTTCTGATGGAAAGGTCAAATCTCTATCTTACAGTAGATGTAAGCTGAAATGTGGAAGGTGTGTGTGTGTAGCCCCCCTATGTATGACGAGGCATTTAATGCTAATATTTAATTAAGACTTTCATCAAATGCTGATGTCCATAAAAATACTTACACCCCCCCACTCTGTCTTACTCCCCAACAAATCAAATGGACTCCAGTCAACCACACGTCTGCTGAACCGTCACCATCAATAAAACCTGAGTAGAGTTGTATCAATTTGAACACACACAGGGATGTCCCCGGGGCACTATTTTGGACAGCCTCCGTTTTGATTAAAAGGCCTTTTGGGTCTCTTATTGTAGCCCCTGTTTAAAAACCACCGGTCAGTTTCCGCTGTGGAGGTTTCTGCTGAATTACTAATCAATTACATTTTGATTAGCGCTGGAGGCTAACGCTACACGGTGGAACTGACAGAGTGCCTTTGTAAATTAATGACTACATTACCTTTTGAGAGAGAGAGAGAGAGAGAGAGAGAGAGAGAGAGCTCTTAGGTTTCTTTCCTTCTCTCTGGTCATCACTAATAATAACATTATCTCAAGATAGATATTATTAATTTCAGCTCTTATTACTCTAAGGACGACTCTGTGGCCACTGCTGCCCATAATTCACATCTAAGTATATTACAAATTTTATTACAAAATGTATTAGTCATTTTAACTTTGTGGAGACTGTGAGGGCGTGTGTGTACGCGCAGGAGAGTGTGTTTGCACACACACTACATTGTGTAGACGTGGAGGCTGTGCAGAGACCTTTTATAATTCTGTAGGCTGTGGGGTATTGAAGGCCTTCATAAACCACTGAATGCATTGCTGGTGTTAATATGTTCCATGTTGGAAGCTGTACATGGGTCCAATGGTGAAGATCAAACCTCCTCTTCCTGTTGACTGCTGAAGATAACTCCTCCATCTCCACTTTCTCTCCTCTCTCTCTGAAGATGGACAGAGGGTGTATCATTCTGGTCTTCAAGGGCCACAGTGTACAGTGATGTCTGACTCAGGTCCTTCTGGACTGGAGATGAGCACACATCGGTCTAGACGAGTGCTTTCCAAACCTTTATTGTGCTGTAACCCACCAGAATCATTTTAGAGTGTACAATTTTAACCCAAAAGGGGTAACCCAAGTATACCAAATTCATGTTTCTATATGAGCCCTTAAAGTGCTGTAACCGTACCTGAAGCATTTGGCGTTATACTTGTAACCCAAGTAAACAAACCAATGTATCTTGCCAATCCCCATCTGAAAACAAATTAGCCACAACACACCCCTGGGCCCAACCCCCCATTTGGGAGCCGCTGGTCTAGACTCTCCCTCCCTCCCGCCCTCCTTCCCTCCCTCACTCCTTCCCTCCCTCACTCCCTCCCGCCCTCCTGCCCTCCTCCCCCCCGCCCTCCCTCCTTCCCTCCTTCACTCCCTCCCGCCCTCCTCCCCCCGCCCTCCCTCCCTCACTCCTTCCCTCCCTCCTTCCCTCCCTCCCGCCCCCTCCCCTCACTCCCTCCTCCCCTCCCTCCCTCCCCTCCCTCCCTCCCCTCCCTCCAGAGCTGAATCTTTAGTTTTGTTGTAGCAGTGCTTTGCTTGGTCATAAAGTGTTAGATAGACAGTAGGTTGTCAACAACGAGGCAGCAACACAACTTCTTTATGGACATACAAGTTAGAACGAGTCTTTTCTTTCCTTCCCCTGAAAGCGTACTTCATCACAGTTTATTACATTGTAGATTCTTCTTTATTGTTAGAGTTTGTTTTATTGTCCGTTGCTCGGGGAGCTTCTGTATTGCTGCATGAATTTTAGATTTTTTTCTCTTTTCATTTTCTCAACTTTTGAACAAAGCTGCAGTCTGAGATCTGTGATTTTCTTCAAGGGTCATTTCCATTCTTGATATACAGGTATACCCCATTGAGTCTTGAAGAGAATAAAACTTCACATCCCAGAGTGTAGATTTAAAGGTTATTGAAAACACAAATCAATAGTCGCATGACAAAATGGTGGAAAACCCCCTGATTGCTTCTCTGTGGATTTACAGTTGCTCTCAAACTAAAGCTCATTCGGTGAAACTGGAGGCACAGAATGACTCCCAGGGAACCACCGTGGCAGCTCTTTGCTCTCATTTAATTAAACTTGGATCCATGCAGTTGAGATGTGCGGTGCAAACTTATGAAGCGCCAGGATGAGGGAGAATATTACTGCTACTGCTCAAATATCTGGTTTCACGCAATGGGATGCATCTCAACAGTCTTGAATGGGTTCCTCAATCATGTCCTCGTCTTTTGTCCTCATTTACTTTCCTTAATCAGCACTGGTTATATATATATATATATATATATATATATGAAAAACAGGATAGGTGAAAACAAAATGGTGGATGTTTACTGTGAATCTACTTAAACCACTATTTCTTTAAAGGGACAGTTCAGTTAAATTACATATTTATGTGTTTCCTTGCCTTGAAAGCAGTCTATAGACATATGTAAAAAATCTAATCGAGATTAACTATCCCTTTAACATCAATGCAGATTAAGGAAAGGAAACAAGGACACAAGGGAGGAGAGGCAACCTTTTCTCATTTCCTCATTTCTATACGAGCCCACTGATAAAATGTGCTGTTTTACAGCTTGAGTGAGCACTACTGTCTGCTGCTGAGATTTAACTAGATGACTGATTTAGTCTCTATCCTCATGAGACACATACACACAATCTCACATACACACACACACGGTCGCACATTCACACATGGTCGTGCTTGCACACACACACACACACACAACCCCTGGGGGAGGTTATACCGGAGAGCAACTGTGACACACGACAAACAAACAATGTAGAGTAAAATGAGAATATGTGTTTATATAGATTCTAGATACACAATGGACTTGTGAGAATATGAAGACACACACACACACACACACACACACACACACACACACACACACACACACACACACACACACACACACACACACACACACACACACACACACACACACACACACACACACACCATATGTATGCACCCACACGTTTCCACACGTACACGCACACAGAACATGGACTCAGTATTTCTGTCTATACGTTTACATACACAAATGGTCTTAAAAAGTGTTAAACAGAAGAGCAGAAAAACAAGGGAATACGATGAGAAGGAATGGCACCAAACCTCTGTAAAAATGTATTAACCTTCACTTATTTTTCCATGTATTTATTTAATGTTTTCCATTTATTTATTTAATTTGACATGTATTTATTATCGAACAACAGGGTGATTTTTGTGTGGATCTATCATCATCATGTTGTGATTGTTTCTTTGTCAGAGATCTACGATAGAACAGCGGAGTTCTACAATGGAACAGTAGAGTCCTATACACTGTACTGAAACATGGAGGACTTAAGACTGTAAACGTACAGTACTTCATGTAGCTTTCTGATCAGCTTTATGAGCCATTATGCTTTCCACTGCCAGTCTCTATACCAAGACTTAAAGGGAAGGTTCACCACCAAATCAAAGGTTATTAGAGTTTCTCACACCTACAGTAGGCACCATTTAATACAGTAAAATCAGACGGTCCCTTTAAGTCTGAGGATGTTTACACACAGTTGTATGGTTTAGACTGCCAGCTCAGTGGCTACAGCATCCGCAAGGATTACACACACACACACGCACACGCACACGCACACACACACACACACACACACACTCAGACCATGTTGAAGAGCTGGTAACATGCCTGTCAGACCTCTCTATTGTCAATGAGGCCCTTGTCAGAAATCCTGTTACATTGCGTGTGTGTTTCCTAAAAACTAGGGGTTTGAATAGCCAGCTTTGTGAAATTGAATTACCCCATGGACAACAGGGATGGAATTAGTATTATGCAGGGTGTGCGTGTGTGTGTGTGTGTGTGTGTGTGTGTGTGTGTGTGTGTGTGTGTGTGTGTGTGTGTGTGTGTGTGTGTGTGTGTGTGTGTGTGTGTGTGTGTGTGTGTGTGTGTGTGTGTGTGTGTGTGTGTGTGTGTGTGTGTGTGTGTGTGTGTGTGTGTGTGTGTGTCTCAAAATAACCGCTGGTGTCGGTCAGATCAGTTCTGCTTGACTGAGCCTGGGACATGAAAAGACACAGTTAGTGTTGTGTGTGTGTGTGCGCGTGAGTGTGTGCGTCTCTGTGTGTGTGTGTGTGCGCGTGAGTCTCTGTGTGTGTGTGTGCGCGTGAGTCTCTGTGTGTGTGTGCGCATGGGTTGTGTGAGCTAGATGACATATTTGAAGAGCCTGCAGATATACAGAAGATTAATTAAAAATCTTCACAGACCAACCTGTCACAGACACAGACACAGACACACACACAGACGTCATCGCCTCATTAAAAAGGAACCGACCCTTCTGAGTTATATAATGCAGTCCCCAATTCACCTCACACTCACACATGCATGCATGCACACATACACACTTGCAGACGCACAAAAACAGAGACACGCTGGCAAACAAATACGTTCTCTCTGTTTCACCATCTCTCACCGTCTCTCACAGTTAAACACTTATACAGCAACGGCACGCACACACACACACACACACACACACACACACACACACACACACACACACACACACACACACACACACACACACACACACACACACACACACACACACACACACACACACACACACATAATTGCCCTTCTTTTACTTTTCTTGTGAGGACTTGTCATGTTGCCGCTTATTTCCCACATTCCGACACACACTTCTTCTTCATCAGTTTGAGAATCCTACAGTCTGAGCATAGAAATGCTGGCAGATCCTTGTTTCTAATAATAAAAATAGTAGTCACAGTAAGAGGGATGAAAAGTGGTTGCATCCCAGCATCCCAAAGGGCACCCTATTCCCTATATAGTGCACTACTTTTGACTGCATAGGGAATAGGGTGTGACACACAGTGTGCTGCAGCGTGTAGATGCTGTGTTTAAGGAGAGAGGGGATCTGTCTCATTGTGCTCCTCCATTTTAACTAGATCACCCAGGGCTCAGGGCGGACATTTTGATTCACTTAGCTCCTCTCTCCTCTCTGAGTAATGGAGAAAATTAGACTAGTGATATTACTAATACAATGGATGGAGAGGGAGCAAGAGGGAGGGAGGGATGGAGGGAGGGCCAGGTAGGAAGGAGGGAAGGAGAGAGGGAGGGAGGGCCAGGTAGGAAGGAGGGAAGGAGAGAGGGAGGGAGGGATGGAGGGAGGGCCAGGTAGGAAGGAGGGAAGGAGAGAGGGAGGGAGGGATGGAGGGAGGGCTAGGTAGGAAGGAGGGAAGGAGAGTGGGAGGGAGGGATGGAGGGAGGGCCAGGTAGGAAGGAGGGAAGGAGAGAGGGAGGGAGGGATGGAGGGAGGACCAGGTAGGAAGGAGGGAAGGAGAGAGGGAGGGAGGGATGGAGGGAGGGCCAGGTAGGAAGGAGGGAAGGAGAGAGGGAGGGATGGATGGAGGTTAGGACCAGGTAGGAAGGAGGGAAGGAGAGAGGGAGGGAGAGGGAAGCCTTGGGGTTGTGACGTTGCTAACACAATGGAGAGAGGGAAAGAGGGGAGGAAGGAGAAGGGGAGAGAGAGAGTATAGCCTGGATCTTCAGACGTTTACAGTACAATGGAGAGATTGAAGAAAGGGAGGGAGGGATGGAGGGATGGCTGAGAGAGAGAGAGAGGGAAGGGAGAGTTAAGCCTTGGACTTGTGACGTTTATAGTACAATGGAGAGATCGAAGAAGGGATAGAAGGGAAGAGAGAAAAGGTTGGGTAAAGGGAAAGAGAGCTAGAGAGAGGGAGATAGGAGAGTGAAGGGAAAGACAGAAGTGGGTGATGCGTATCTCTACATTAAGGCCAGGGCACTGTTCAGGTCATATGTGACATACATTGGCTTTTTCCATTAGAGCCTCTTACACAGCTATACACAACTATAGCTTATCAGCAGGCGACGGTCTTTTCTATTGGTTACTGAGCACGCCATGGAAATAGAATGACTAATTACGGGGATCTCAATTCAAGTCAGTGTGCCATGATGGGGCTTGTTTCCCTTATAGTATTTTTATTTCTATGGAGAAAGCCCATTCTTAGAGAGCATAGATAGAGCCATTGGCACGCCTAGATGTATCTCTGTCTTTGTGTGACCAACTGGGTTCCAACCCCGGTCACAAGACTGTGTTAGCGTTCTGAGCTAAAGCCTCGGCTTTACTTCCGTTACATACACAGTTTAATATAAAAAAGGAGGGAAGAGATACATGACTTTAACAATATTAGTTTAATTCTCTCTCTTTCTGTTACAATGCCATGGGAGAAATAAAACACTAAAAACAATGTTGTTTTGTGACTCTGTGCCATTTAAATAACAATCAACATGACAATTACTCACGCAGAAACACCATCTGAGGGAATTGCTTCAGTTGGTCCCCCAGGCGGCATTGCCACTGTTAATAACAGCCCTGGAACAGATTTAAAACAAAACAACACAACAAATATGTCTCGATGAAATCAAATAGGTTTTAGGAGGTTTTGTTCCACAGCGAGGGGGGGCAGTGAAATAGGGTGTGTGTGTGTGTGTTGTTGAAGTGTTTCGTCTCGGAACAAGTGACGGGGGTCCAGTGTCTCGGAGTGATGTCACGCTGTAGTCTGGGTTGCCAAGCGATCGATCACACAACACTCCCTTGTCGCCGGGGGCGACGGGCGGAACAGTGGAGGTTCTGGGGTTGCTAGGTAGTGGGTATAAAAACAACAAGATACTTTAATTGCCTGTGTGTCATTGTGGGTGTGTGTGTGTGAGAGTGAAGAAAACCAGTAGGAAGTAACTATGGCCCTAGGTGGTTGTGTGGGCTTGGACTCTGCTCTGGTCATCCTTTTAATGACCTCTAGTGTATAGAGAGAGGGAGGGAGGGAAGGGAGGAGGGAGGGAGGGAGGGAGGGAGGGAGGGAGGGAGGGAGAGAGGGAGGGAGGGAAGGGAGGAGGGAGGGAGATATAGAGGGCTGGAGGGAAGCAAGTGGAGAGAGCTCAGGTGGAAAGAGAGAGATATGGTGAGAGAGAAAGACAGACAAACTCTCGCTTTGCCTCCTACATCCCCTTACAACAGACTAACATGAAATAAAAGCATTTGAAGACCTGACTGAACACAGCGAGCCCCATAGACTGATGTTCCTGCCTTCTGGAGACCAATAACAATGTTGTTGGCTTTTGTTCAGATAGCTGTGTATGGACAGACACACAGACACTCAGTATATGGAGCTACACACAGACACACACACACACACACACACACACACACACATACACATACACACACACACACACACACACACACACACACACACACACACACACACACACACACACACACACACACACACACACACACAGTATACGGAGCTATGCTTCACTGGTTCTCCGATTATCTCTCCATCAGTCCCCCGGCTTCATTATAGCTTCTAGCCATGCAGTGTAACACACCAGCACCAGACAGCTACTGAGCTTGATGTTTAGACCATGGAGAGAGAGAGAGGGAGGGACGAGACAAGAAGGGGAGGGAGGGAGAGGGAGGAGGGAGGGGAGGAGAGAAGTGTACGCCAGCTAGCTACTGAAACCCAACATTTAGACAGAGAGAAGGGAGACATGGGAGGAAGAGGGGAGGAGAGAAGTGTACGCCAGCTAGCTACTGAAACCCAGCATTTAGACAGAGAGAAGGGAGACATGGGAGGAAGAGGGGAGGAGAGAAGTGTACGCCAGCTAGCTACTGAAACCCAGCATTTAGACAGAGAGAAGGGAGATATGGGAGGAAGAGGGGAAAGGAGGAAGCTATACATCACCTTGCTGCTACTGTATGTGGCTGGAGGAAAACATAATTTACAAGACCACGGAGAGAGAGGGATGGAGAGAGGGAGAGAGGGAGAAGCTGAGCCTGGAGGACATTTAAAGAGAGGGATGGTGAAGGGAGAGAGAGGGGAAATACAGAAAGATAGATGTGAGGGAAATACAGAAAGACAGATGTGAGGGAAATACAGAAAGACAGATAGGAAGATGTATAGAGTGAAGGGAGAGAGAAATACAGAAAGACAGATAGGAAGATGTATAGAGTGAAGGGAGAGAGAGGGGAAATACAGAAAGACAGATAGGAAGATGTATAGAGTGAAGGGAGAGGGAAATACAGAAAGACAGATAGGAAGATGTATAGAGTGAAGGGAGAGAGAGGGGAAATACAGAAAGACAGATAGGAAGATGTATAGAGTGAAGGGAGAGAGAGGGGAAATACAGAAAGACAGATAGGAAGATGTATAGAGTGAAGGGAGAGAGAAATACAGAAAGACAGATAGGAAGATGTATAGAGTGAAGGGAGAGAGAGGGGAAATACAGAAAGACAGATAGGAAGATGTATAGAGTGAAGGGAGAGAGAAATACAGAAAGACAGATAGGAAGATGTATAGAGTGAAGGGAGAGAGAGGGGAAATACAGAAAGACAGATAGGAAGATGTATAGAGTGAAGGGAGAGAGAGGGGAAATACAGAAAGACAGATAGGAAGATGTATAGAGTGAAGGGAGAGGGAAATACAGAAAGACAGATAGGAAGATGTATAGAGTGAAGGGAGAGAGAAATACAGAAAGACAGATAGGAAGATGTATAGAGTGAAGGGAGAGAGAAATACAGAAAGACAGATAGGAAGATGTATAGAGTGAAGGGAGAGAGAAATACAGAAAGACAGATAGGAAGATGTATAGAGTGAAGGGAGAGGGAAATACAGAAAGACAGATAGGAAGATGTATAGAGTGAAGGGAGAGGGAAATACAGAAAGACAGATAGGAAGATGTATAGAGTGAAGGGAGAGGGAAATACAGAAAGACAGATAGGAAGATGTATAGAGTGAAGGGAGAGAGAAATACAGAAAGACAGATAGGAAGATGTATAGAGTGAAGGGAGAGAGAAATACAGAAAGACAGATAGGAAGATGTATAGAGTGAAGGGAGAGGGAAATACAGAAAGACAGATAGGAAGATGTATAGAGTGAAGGGAGAGGGAAATACAGAAAGACAGATAGGAAGATGTATAGAGTGAAGGGAGAGAGAAATACAGAAAGACAGATAGGAAGATGTATAGAGTGAAGGGAGAGAGAAATACAGAAAGACAGATAGGAAGATGTATAGAGTGAAGGGAGAGAGAAATACAGAAAGACAGATAGGAAGATGTATAGAGTGAAGGGAGAGAGAAATACAGAAAGACAGATAGGAAGATGTATAGAGTGAAGGGAGAGAGAAATACAGAAAGACAGATAGGAAGATGTATAGAGTGAAGGGAGAGGGAAATACAGAAAGACAGATAGGAAGATGTATAGAGTGAAGGGAGAGAGAAATACAGAAAGACAGATAGGAAGATGTATAGAGTGAAGGGAGAGAGAAATACAGAAAGACAGATAGGAAGATGTATAGAGTGAAGGGAGAGGGAAATACAGAAAGACAGATAGGAAGATGTATAGAGTGAAGGGAGAGGGAAATACAGAAAGACAGATAGGAAGATGTATAGAGTGAAGGGAGAGAGAAATACAGAAAGACAGATAGGAAGATGTATAGAGTGAAGGGAGAGAGAAATACAGAAAGACAGATAGGAAGATGTATAGAGTGAAGGGAGAGGGAAATACAGAAAGACAGATAGGAAGATGTATAGAGTGAAGGGAGAGAGAAATACAGAAAGACAGATAGGAAGATGTATAGAGTGAAGGGAGAGAGAGGGGAAATACAGAAAGACAGATAGGAAGATGTATAGAGTGAAGGGAGAGAGAAATACAGAAAGACAGATAGGAAGATGTATAGAGTGAAGGGAGAGAGAGGGGAAATACAGAAAGACAGATAGGAAGATGTATAGAGTGAAGGGAGAGAGAAATACAGAAAGACAGATAGGAAGATGTATAGAGTGAAGGGAGAGAGAAATACAGAAAGACAGATAGGAAGATGTATAGAGTGAAGGGAGAGAGAAATACAGAAAGACAGATAGGAAGATGTATAGAGTGAAGGGAGAGGGAAATACAGAAAGACAGATAGGAAGATGTATAGAGTGAAGGGAGAGGGAAATACAGAAAGACAGATAGGAAGATGTATAGAGTGAAGGGAGAGAGAAATACAGAAAGACAGATAGGAAGATGTATAGAGTGAAGGGAGAGAGAAATACAGAAAGACAGATAGGAAGATGTATAGAGTGAAGGGAGAGGGAAATACAGAAAGACAGATAGGAAGATGTATAGAGTGAAGGGAGAGAGAAATACAGAAAGACAGATAGGAAGATGTATAGAGTGAAGGGAGAGAGAGGGGAAATACAGAAAGACAGATAGGAAGATGTATAGAGTGAAGGGAGAGAGAAATACAGAAAGACAGATAGGAAGATGTATAGAGTGAAGGGAGAGAGAGGGGAAATACAGAAAGACAGATAGGAAGATGTATAGAGTGAAGGGAGAGAGAAATACAGAAAGACAGATAGGAAGATGTATAGAGTGAAGGGAGAGAGAGGGGAAATACAGAAAGACAGATAGGAAGATGTATAGAGTGAAGGGAGAGAGAAATACAGAAAGACAGATAGGAAGATGTATAGAGTGAAGGGAGAGGGAAATACAGAAAGACAGATAGGAAGATGTATAGAGTGAAGGGAGAGGGAAATACAGAAAGACAGATAGGAAGATGTATAGAGTGAAGGGAGAGAGAAATACAGAAAGACAGATAGGAAGATGTATAGAGTGAAGGGAGAGGGAAATACAGAAAGACAGATAGGAAGATGTATAGAGTGAAGGGAGAGGGAAATACAGAAAGACAGATAGGAAGATGTATAGAGTGAAGGGAGAGAGAAATACAGAAAGACAGATAGGAAGATGTATAGAGTGAAGGGAGAGGGAAATACAGAAAGACAGATAGGAAGATGTATAGAGTGAAGGGAGAGAGAAATACAGAAAGACAGATAGGAAGATGTATAGAGTGAAGGGAGAGGGAAATACAGAAAGACAGATAGGAAGATGTATAGAGTGAAGGGAGAGGGAAATACAGAAAGACAGATAGGAAGATGTATAGAGTGAAGGGAGAGGGAAATACAGAAAGACAGATAGGAAGATGTATAGAGTGAAGGGAGAGGGAAATACAGAAAGACAGATAGGAAGATGTATAGAGTGAAGGGAGAGAGAAATACAGAAAGACAGATAGGAAGATGTATAGAGTGAAGGGAGAGGGAAATACAGAAAGACAGATAGGAAGATGTATAGAGTGAAGGGAGAGAGAAATACAGAAAGACAGATAGGAAGATGTATAGAGTGAAGGGAGAGGGAAATACAGAAAGACAGATAGGAAGATGTATAGAGTGAAGGGAGAGAGAAATACAGAAAGACAGATAGGAAGATGTATAGAGTGAAGGGAGAGGGAAATACAGAAAGACAGATAGGAAGATGTATAGAGTGAAGGGAGAGGGAAATACAGAAAGACAGATAGGAAGATGTATAGAGTGAAGGGAGAGGGAAATACAGAAAGACAGATAGGAAGATGTATAGAGTGAAGGGAGAGGGAAATACAGAAAGACAGATAGGAAGATGTATAGAGTGAAGGGAGAGAGAAATACAGAAAGACAGATAGGAAGATGTATAGAGTGAAGGGAGAGGGAAATACAGAAAGACAGATAGGAAGATGTATAGAGTGAAGGGAGAGAGTTTTTCCACATTTCACGGCCTTATTTTAAAATGGATAAAATACTTTTTTCACTCTACACACAACATCCCATAATGACAAAGCAAAAAACGTTTTTTCAGAAATGTTTGCAAATGTATGAAAAATATAAAACTGAGATCACATTTACATAAGTATTCAGACCCTTTACTCAGTGCTTTGTTGAAGCACCTTTGGCAGCGATTACAGCATCAAGTCTTCTTGGGTATGACGCTACAAGCTTGGCACATCTTTATTTGGGGAGTTTCTCCCATTCTTCTCTGCAGATCCTCTCAAGCTCTGTCAGGTTGGATGGAAAGCGTCGCTCCACAGCTATTTTCAAGTCTCTCCAGAGATGTTCGATCACGTTCAAGTCCGGGGTCTGAGCACTCTGGAGCAGGTTTTCATCAAGGATCTCTCTGTACTTTGCTCTGTTCATCTTTGCCTCGATCCTGACTAGTCTCTCAGTCCCTGCCGCTGAAAAACATCCCCACCGCAGGATGCTGCCACCACCATGCGTCACCGTAAGGATGATGCCAGCTTTCCTCCATGTGACGCTCGGCATTCAGGCCAAAGAGTTCAATCTTGGTTTCATCAGAACAGAGAATCTTGTTTCTGATGGTCTGAGTCCTTTAGGTGCCTTTTGGCAAACTCCAAGTGGGCTGTCATGTGCCTTTTACTGAGGAGTGGCTTCCATAAAGGCCTGATTGGTGGAGTGCTGTAGAAATATCTCAGCTGAGCTCCATTTCCAGTCTCATAGCAACAGGTCTGAACACTTATGTAAATAAGGTAATTCTGTTTTTTATTTGAAATAAATTTACACAAATTCTAAAAACCTGTTTTCACTTGGTCATTATGAGGTATTGTGTGTAGATTGATGAAGAATTATTTAATACATTTTAGAATAAGACCAACGTAAAAAAAAGTCAAGGGGTTTGAATAGTTTCCGAATGCACGAGAGAGAGAGAGAGAGAGATTGGGAAAGGCTTGCGGCTCACCAAAAGCATAGGAGATGATTACCATATTATGAAATATCTTTATGGAGAAAGCAGAAAGGGTTTTCTATGGCTCAGAGGCATAATGCTATACTTATTAAGACATACAAAGTGAAAATGTTTCATGGTGAGGGAGAGACGGAGCGAGAAGAGAGAATTAAGGAGGGAGTGGAGAGGTGTTTAGAAACAGAAGGAATGATCTGCCTCAAGTGATTTTGAGCACTGCTTTGGTGAGCCGCAAGCCTCTCTCTCTGTCTGTTGGTGAGATGTCTCTCTCTCTCTGTCTTTTTCTCTCTCTCTTTCTCTCTTTCTCTTTTTCTCTATCTCCCTTTCTCTCTCCCTCTCTCTCTGTCTCTCTCTCTTTCTCTGTTTCTCTCTCTCTCCCTTCCTCTATTTCTCCCTCTTTCTCTCTCTCTTTCTCGCTCTCTCTCTCTGGCTGTGACTGATGAAATGGCAGTCACAGAGGGAGACCGTGTGTGTTTTCACTTGGGAGAAGTGTATATGCACAAGGGCATCATCCTTGCTTTGAAGTGTGTTCTGCATAGACTTCATTCTCTCTATTCTTTGTGCTTATATGCATGTATGTTTGGTGTGTGTGTGGTTTGTGTGCTGTGTGTGGGTGTGTGTGTTCAATTCAGTTGATCAATGATCCCTCCAGTCTACACTGAGATGGTTTCGAAAGCCACTTAGCCAGATTGACCTAAATGAACGTAACACACAGAATGCTGCCAGAAAGTAAAGCGAACAGCACTGAGTATTGTTGACTAACGTGCAACAACGACCCACACAATACAGCCATTACACAAATAAAGAAACGCATTGACAACAAACTATTAACAAATGCATACCGAGGCTATCCGATTGATGGAAATGCTGTTCTGAAGATCAGACCCATATCTCTAAATACCTGTCTATGGCTCTGCTAAAGACCAGACCCATATCTCTAAATACCTGTCTATGGCTCTGCTAAAGACCAGACCCATATCTCTAAATACCTGTCTATGGCTCTGCTAAAGACCAGACCCATATCTCTAAATACCTGTCTATGGCTCTGCTAAAGACCAGACCCATATCTCTAAATACCTGTCTATGGCTCTGCTAAAGACCAGACCCATATCTCTAAATACCTGTTTATGGCTCTGCTAAAGACCAGACCCATATCTCTAAATACCTGTCTATGGCTCTGCTAAAGACCAGACCCATATCTCTAAATACCTGTCTATGGTTCTGCTAAAGACCATTTTTACAGAATGAGGAGACAATGTCTGAATGGACTGGGAGGAAAAGCTCCTGGGCGTTCTCATAGATCTGTATCTATAATATCCATATCCTTTTTCTCACATTGAAATACTGAATGGTGTCGCATCTTTCGTTCTTTCTCCCGCTCATGCTTTCATTCAGTCTCTTTGATCTGGTCTTCACTGCTGAGTCTGATTCCACTGATCAGCTCTCCCCTCCCCTCTCCTTCTCTCCCCTCTCCCCTACCCCCTCCTCTCCTCTCCTCTCCCCTCCTCTCACCTCTCCCCTCCCCTCTCCTCTCCTCTCCTCCCCTCCCATCTCCTCTCCTCCAAATCCCCTCTTCTCCCCTCTCTTCCTCTCCTCTCCTCTCCTCTCCTCTCCTCTCCTCTCCTCTCCTCTCCTCTCCTCTCCTCTCCTCTCCTCTCCCTTCCTCTCCCATCTCCTCTCATCTTCTCCCCTCTACTCTCCACTTCCTCCTCCCTCCCCTCCCCTCTGCATTACTCCTCTCTTTCTGCTTCCCAGCTGCCCTCCACCATTACCACCACCTTCTGAAGGGATAGTCTTATCGTGCTCTGGCCCATTCCGGGTGTTCTGATTAGGGGCAGCATCTGCTGCGAGGCTGCCTGTCTGGAAAGAGAGCGCGCAAGCAAGAGAGAGCGAGAGAGACCGAGAGAGAGCGAGAGAGAGAGAGAGAGAGATGCAGCAGTATCATCACTTCCCTGTCTGGCCATGCATATCAACTAATGAGCTTTCTTCTGTACCAACAACCAATGGGTGATGGGGGTGGAGGGGGAGGGGGAGGAAAGAGGAAGGAAGGGAGAGGAAAGGGGGAGACAGGGTCAATAACAGAGCAGGGAGAGTATGGAGAGGGGTTTTAATCACCTTCATGATGATACCAGGTGTGTGTTTGTACTTTGGAGTGACTTTGCTGTGACCCCAGGTTGCAGAAGTGAAGTTGCATTAGTGACAGGCTCTTTCAGACAGCACACACACACACACACTCTGACCCCCACACACACACACACACTCTCACCCCCACACACACACACGTACACCTAGACGTGTCGGGTCAGAGATTGAGAACACATCATTACCGTTACCGTGGCGTTGCCGTGGGAGACTGATTAATTAATTAACGAGTCGGGTGGTTGCTTGCCGGAGTGGCACTGAGATCGTCTGGCCACTGAGACTGGTGATGGACAGGAAATTAGACTGGCTGACACACACACACACACACACACACACACAGACAGACACACACAGACACACAGACAGACACGCACAGACAGACAGACAGACAGACAGACAGACAGACAGACAGACAGACAGACAGACAGACAGACAGACAGACAGACAGACAGACAGACAGACAGACAGACAGACAGACAGACAGACAGACAGACAGACAGACAGACAGACACATGCACATGCACAAACATGCATCAGCAAACACACACTGACACACATGAATGCACACACACAAACTGATGGACACACATGAATGTACACTCACACACACACACACACACACACATGAATGCACACACACAAGCTGATGGACAGACATGAATGTACACTCACACACACGCTCACTCATTAGCAAATACATTTCCAGCAGATGAACCCAGGTCTTTTTGCCTTTCACCCTTTACACTCACTGTTTAATTCATGGTAGATGTTACATCATTGTATACATTGTTTAACAGTGGTTAGCAAGGATTTGAATATGGAAAAGGTCATAGGACAGTGATGAGGGCATTTACATTGGGGGGGGGGGCAGTTTATACGGGCAATTTACTACAAGGATGTGAATATGCTTTAGTGGTCAGAGACTGGTCATGCAAAGCTGGTAATTTACTACAAGGATGTGAATATGCTTTAGTGGTCAGAGACTGGTCATGAAAAGCTGGTAATTTACTATAAGGATGTGAATATGCTTTAGTGGTCAGAGACTGGTCATGAAAAGCTGGTAATTTACTATAAGGATGTGAATATGCTTTAGTGGTCAGAGACTGGTCATGAAAAGCTGGTTCATGCCAGAGCTATGCATTTCAAGAGTTTCTGCATTATGATTTTACATGGCACGACAACATTCAATGGCAGCCATGTTGGCATTACTTGTGGAATATTTCAATAGTGCTCTCTAACTGTATGTCTAGAACTAGAAGGGTCTTCAACATGTAAAACGTTGGCCCAACTCTGTACATGTATGGCACTGGTTCATAGACGCACTGATCAGAAGAGTGCTGTGATGGGCCTAAATAAATGTGATGTGTGCCAAAATATGACAGCTTGAGGTAGAGGTTTCTCTGAGCCACAGGTCTAGAATCAGATTAACATACCTCCTTATCTTAACCATTATGGGGGTGGAACAAAGATCTGATCCTACATCAGTGGTTAGATGCAACTTCTTGCTACTCGTAGTTGGTTGGAAAGCTGCCTCTTGTAGAAACTGTCCAGAAAGGTGTCATGATACTGAAAATGGGGAATGTGTCACCATCCAACAACTCAGTGTAGTTTATGATGAATGCACATCAGCAAATGTAGCTCGTTTATTTATCTGTTGATTTATTTATTCAGTTATTTTTGTTTATTTACCACCATTTTTCATTTGTCATGTAATTTTACGATGGTTTGGTTGCCTATTCTAGAATGGACTTTTAAAGAAGAGTTTAAAAATTTACAAAAATGGAATGATCTGTGAATTTTGTACAAAAATAGAACCTATGACTGTTTTTATACTAATGAAGCTTGTTCTGCATACACTATGTTTATTATGTTTATTAGGGGTGGGGATGGAGGGAGGAGTATTTACATATAAAGGGGTGGAAGAGGATTTCCAGAAGAAGTTGGGGATGAAGAGCTGTAATTATAAAACGACTGGGAATATAGAACATATAAGAAGAAAAAATATTCATGAAAAATGAAAATAAAAGTGTTATATTTGCATGATTCCCTGTATTTTTATCAAGCAGAAATAACAATTTATCGTTGTGTATATTGAGTGGATGTACATCCAACAACAATAACAACTTACTGTGGAAATGAAAAAACCTTGTCCCCATTTTTGTGACGGAACTCTGCAGTTCTACTTTCACGTTTCATTACTTAGATTTTGCTGTTGTTTCTTATGGTGTTTATTATCAGTTTGCATCCATTGATAGTTTATTATGATTCTAACGTTTGTTTAAAAAATATATATTCTCATCATAATTCCTGTCAATGAAATGTCATCAATGGCATTACTAGTCAGTCAAAGAGAGATTAGAAGATCTTTAGCCAAGTCAAGGCTATGTCCCCTCGGGGCCCTGGGAAAGCAGTGCTTCATGGATTCAAACACATCGCCCCGTATATCCTGTCAACAGTGACAGACACACAGTCAGGAAACTCAATCACATTCCCCATTCAAAACCATTAGTCATGTGACACAACATATCTGTGGTCATATCCTGTGTACAGATCTGGGCCGTGGTTAAAAGTAGTGTGCTTTATAGGGAATAGTGTGTCATTTAGACACAGCCACTGTTCATTCAAAGTCAACATTCACGTTCCACGCTCCAAGCATCATCATCCACTGAAAAGGGATATGGAACATTACAATGGAGACAGAGGGGAACTGGAAACAATAAGAAACCATCTTGAATACACAGAATTGAATTCATTCATAGAACCTTGAATACTAATAAATTACAGATCAATAGAAGGTCGCTCCCTTCCGGAGCTCTAATGACACCAGCGTAATGATGTAAAAATTAGCATATTAGCACACTGCCTCGTTTAGGATGAGGAACATGCGCACACACACACAAACACAATCGCAGACACACACACACACAGAGAGAGAGAGAGAGGCACACACAGAGACTGAGATACACACAGACACATATGCCTTCATATTCCCACAGTGCAGGAAGAGAGACAAGAGAAAGTGAGAGAGAGATAGAGAGAAACTGAAAGGTCAGGTACAATGCGTTCCCATTAAGAAAAAGGGCAGAGTCAAGTATCTGCTTTGACTATCACCTCTCCCTTAATGTAGCAGGAGACACGTGTCACCACAGAGCTGTCCTCTCAACACAACACACCTCTCCCTTACTGTAGCAGGGGACACGTGTCACCACAGAGCTGTCCTCTCAACACAACACACCTCTCCCTTAATGTAGCAGGGGACACGTGTCACCACAGAGCTGTCCTCTCAACACAACACACCTCTCCCTTACTGTAGCAGGAGACACGTGTCACCACAGAGCTGTCCTCTCAACACAACACACCTCTCCCTTACTGTAGCAGAGGACACGTGTCACCACAGAGCTGTCCTCTCAACACAACACACCTCTCCCTTAATGTAGCAGGGGACACGTGTCACCACAGAGCTGTCCTCTCAACACAACACACCTCTCCCTTAATGTAGCAGGGGACACGTGTCACCACAGAGCTGTCCTCTCAACACAACACACCTCTCCCTTAATGTAGCAGAGGACACGTGTCACCACAGAGCTGTCCTCTCAACACAACACACCTCTCCCTTAATGTAGCAGAGGACACATGTCACCACAGAGCTGTCCTCTCAACACAACACACCTCTCCCTTACACCTCCCCCCCCCCCCCTCCCCCCCCCCCCACACACACACACACACACACACACACACACACACACACACACAGAGAGAGAGAGAGAGAGAGAGCGTTCCGACTATGCCTTCATATCTCTCATCCATCTTCCCTTGAAACGTTTTTTTGTCCCTCTCTCCCTCCCTTCTCACTCCTTCCATCCCTCCATTGTATATGGGAGAGGGAGAGATGAATCAGTATGCAGTATGGATCCTCTCTCTCCATGTTAAACTATCTGGGCCACAGAAACAATGGATGTAAAGGGGGAGTGGGATCAGGGATTGAACTGAATGGGGAAATCCACTGACACTTCATATCAGTTTCTCATAAGCTGAGAGAGAGAGAGAGAGAGAGAGAGAGAGAGAGAGAGAGAGAGAGAGAGAGAGAGAGAGAGAGAGAGAGAGAGAGAGAGAGAGAGAGGTGGTGGAGAGCGGCGGAGGGAGAGAGAGAGAAAGAGAGAGGGGGTGGAGATGGAGGGAGAGAGAGAGAAAGAGAGAGGGGTGGAGGTGGAGGGAGGGAGAGAGAGAGAGAGAGAGAGAGAGGGGGTGGAGGTGGAGGTGGAGGGAGGGAGAGAGAGAGAGAGAAAGAGAGAGGGGGTGGAGATGGAGGGAGGGAGAGCGAGAGAGAGAAAGAGAGAGGGGGTGGAGATGGAGGGAGGGAGAGAGAAAGAGAGAGGGGTGGAGGTGGAGGGAGGGAGAGAGAGAGAGTATGAAAGACTGACATTTCCATGCATATAGAGAACCATACAGTAATGCCATTATTTGTACTGGCAATGGGTAGTTCCACTGATACTGATGTCTACACTTTGCCACGTCTCTCTATCTCCTCATCCTCATCCTCCTCTCTTCCCCCTCCTCCCCCCTCCCTCCCTGCCACTGATGCTATGAGACTGTGAGTATTTGAGACCCACAGAGTTGACCTGAGATGACCTGAGAGCTTAGCTCGACATCCCCTGGTTACGCATCAGGGAGAGTTATTAAGAACTGCACTGAAAAAGCACAGCCCCAGTAATATGGCTGCCACATAAAGCTTCACAAAGACCTCTGAAGATGCATCAGGGCTGGGAATAGCAGTAGAAAGCAGGTAGAGTCAAGCACTACACTCTATAGAGGAAAGAACTACAAATCCCAATGATATGGCTGTAAAGACACCGTTCTCAATGGGCTGGGACACACACTCTAGCCAACTGGACTATCTGTCTTCATCCCCTAGTTAAACTGTCTCCATCCATCTAACTGTCTCTTTCCCCTCCTGGGACAAAACAAGTAGTCCTCCTAATGGGCACCTTCAGGGCCTAACAACACCCCTAAGAGCCATGGGCGGCCCAATCACTCCCATCGGGGTATGTATCCCTACAATGTCACCGCCTTGTTACCTGCAGAGAAAATATAGTCCCTCAGCACTATCGTTTTCTCTTCTTCCTGGCAGCAGGAGACACACAATGGATCCATTGGTGGATGTTTGAAGAGGTCGTTTACTTTCCATTATGTCCTGGGGTTGTCATGGTGGAAACTATTTGTTGTTGAGGGAAACATAGGGGAATGGTTTTCCTGTTGTGCTGTACAGTTGAAGTCGGAAGTTTACATTAAAACTCGTTTTTCAATCACTCCATAAATTTCTTGTTAACAAACTATAGTTTTGGCAAGTCGGTTAGGACATCTACTTTGTGCATGACACAAGTTATTTTTCCAACAATTGTTTACAGACAGTGAATTTAACTTATAATTCACTGTATCACAATTCCAGTGGGTCAGAAGTTTACATACACTAAGTGGACTGTTCCTTTAAACAGCTTGGAAAATTCCAGAAAATGATGTCATGGCTTTAGAAGCTTCTGATAGGCTAATTGACATAATTTGAGTCAATCGGAGTGTACCTGTGGATGTATTTCAAGGCCTACCTTCAAACTCAGTGCCTCTTTGCTTGACATCATGGGGAAATCAAAAGAAATCAGCCAAGACCTCAGAAGAAAAATTGTTCACCTCCACAAGTCTGATTCATCCTTGGGAGCAATTTCCAAACACCTGAAGGTACCACGTTCATCTGTAGAAACAATAGTACGCAAGTATAAACACCATGGGACCACGCAGCCGTCATACCGCTCAGGAAGGAGATGCGTTCTGTCTCCTAGAGATGAATGTACTGTGGTGCGAAAAGTGCAAATCAATCCCAGAACAACAGCAAAGGACCTTGTGAAGATGCTGGAGGAAACAGGTACAAAAGTATCTATATCCACAGTAAAACGAGTCCTATATCGACACAACCTGAAAGGCCGCTCAGCAAGGAAGAAGCCACTGCTCCAAACCGCCATAAAAAAAGCCAGACTACAATTTGCAACTGCACATGGGGACAAAGATCGTACTTTATGGAGAAATGTCCTCTGGTCTGATGAAACAAAAATAGAACTGTTTGGCCATAATGACCATCGTTATGTTTGGAGGAAAAAGGGTGACGCTAGCAAGTCGAAGAACACCATCCCAACCGTGAATCACGGGGGTGGCAACATCATGTTGTGGGGGTTCTTTGCTGCAGGAGGGACTGTTGTACTTCACAAAATAGATGGCTTCATGAGAAGGAAAATTATGTGGATATATTGAAGCAACATTTCAAGACATCAGTCAGGAAGTTAAAGCTTGATTGCAAATGGGTCTTCCAAATGAACAATGACTCCAAGCATACTTCCAAGATTGTGGACAGCAAAGTCAAGGTATTGGAGTGGCCATCACAAAGCCCTGACCTCAATCCTAAGGAGAATTTGTGGGCAGAAATGAAAAAGCTTATGTGAGTAAGGAGGCCTACAAAACATGACTCAGTTACACCAGCTCTGTCAGGAGGAATGGGCCAGAACTTGTTGTGGAAGCTTGTGGAAGGCTACCCGAAACGTTTGACCCAAGTTAAACAATTTAAAGGCAATGCTACCAAATACAAATTGAGTGTATGTAAACTTCTGACCCACTGGGAATGTGATGAAAGAAATAAAAGCTCAAATAAATAATTCTCTCTACTTTTATTCTGACACTTCACATTGTAAAAATAAAGTAGTGATCCTAACTGACCTAAGACAGGGAATTTTAACTAGGATTAAATGTCAGGAATTGTGAAAACTGAGTTTAAATGTATTTGGCTAAGGTGTATGTAAACTTCTGACTTCAACTGTATATTCGCTTTGGTGACTCCCTTGACCTGGAAGTAATTCATCAAGGAGTTGCCACGCTTCTAGGTTTCGTGAGACTGTCTGTCTGGGGCTCTCTGTTTCAATATCCACACTAGTATACTACCACAATGTAAAAGGAAAAACTCCTGGCCATATCACAGTATTTTTGTTTCCAGACAAATGTACCCAATCACATTACAGCTATTCTGTTTTCCTTTCTCTTGTGTGTTTGGTGATTTCATCCAAAACAAATGATCAGCGTTTTAATCAATGTTCAATCTCAGTAGCTCCTCTTTTTCACCTGTTGTTAAAGGGGAATGGAAACCCTTTAGGAAGTAAATTAGCTGGCGTTCTAAGTCCTAGTGTTTCCATTCCCCTTTAACTCGTAGAATGCCATGTAATCTTTCTCGTTCAATTTCTGTACAAAAAATATACATGTATTTATTTGCAAGACAATTTTATTGAGAAAATACCATTTACCTTTACCTTTCCACACAAAAAGAATGGTGTTTTATTAAAACTATAAACCTTTTTATTGTACCACAGTAAAAAGTAATGGATTGTCCTACTGCACTCAGACGATACTGACATTCTCCTGCAGTTTAAATAATGTTGATTCAATCATGCATGCACCATCACATGCTCAGGTCCAAAGTGTCTCTCTCTCTCTCTCTCTCTCTCTCTCTCTCTCTCTCTCTCTCTCTCTCTCTCTCTCTCTCTCTCTCTCTCTCTCTCTCTCTCTCTCTCTCTCTCTCTCTCTCTCTCTCTCTCTCTCTCTCTCTCTCTCTCTCTCTCTCTCTCTCTCTCTCTCTCTCTCTCTCTCTCTCTCTCTCTCTCTCTCTCTCTCTCTCTCTCTCTCTCTCTCTCTCTCTCTCTCTCTCTCTCTCTCTCTCTCTCTCTCTCTCACGCCCTCCCACACACATGATCATAACCACATGTACATCATTAAGCATGGCAGGGTTTATGATCTTCACCCCGCCTAGGCATCATGACGTCATACTCGTGTGAGTTTTGTGTGTGTGTCACTGTGTATGTGCACGTTATAAATGTCTGTCTATTTTTCTATCGCTCCATCTATCTTTGTCTCTTCCTCTCTTCTCCGTGTATGTGTGTGTGCCATGGCCAATACGTGCTATGTCTGTCACACCCTGATCTGTTTCACCTGTGTTTGTTTCCACCCCCACCAGGTGTCGCCCGTCTTCTCCATAATCCCCTGTGTATTTATACCTGTGATCTCTGTTTGTCTGTTGCAAATCGTCTTGTCTCGTCAGGTCTTACCAGCATTCTTTCCCACCTGCTCTAGTTCTGTTTCCTAGTTTTTCCCGGTTCTGACCATTCTGCTCTGCCTCCGAGCCTGTCTGCCTTGCTGTACCTGTCTGACTCTGACCTGATTACGAACCTCTGCCTGCCCTGACCCCGTCTGCCTTACTGTACCTGTCTGACTCGGACCTGATTACGAACCTCTGCCTGCCCTGCCTCAGAGCCTGTCTGCCTTCCTGTACCTGTCTGACTCGGACCTGATTACGAACCTCTGCCTGCCCTGCCTCAGAGCCTGTCTGACTCGGACCTGATTACGAACCTCTGCCTGTCTGCCTTCCTGTACCTGTCTGACTCAGACCTGATTACGAACCTCTGCCTGCCCTGCCTCCGAGCCTGTCTGACTCTGACCTGATTACGAATCTCTGCCTGCCCTGCCTCCGAGCCTGTCTGACTCAGACCTGATTACGAACCTCTGCCTGCCCTGCCTCCGAGCCTGTCTGCCTTCCTGTACCTGTCTGACTCTGACCTGATCAGAACCCTCTGCCTGCCCTGCCTCCGAGCCTGTCTGCCTTCCTGTACCTGTCTGACTCGGACCTGATCAGAACCTCTGCCTGCCCTGCCTCAGAGCCTGTCTGCCTTCCTGTACCTGTCTGACTCGGACCTGATCAGAACCCTCTGCCTGCCCTGCCTCAGAGCCTGTCTGCCTTCCTGTACCTGTCTGACTCGGACCTGATCAGAACCCTCTGCCTGCCCTGCCTCAGAGCCTGTCTGCCTTACTGTACCTGTCTGACTCGGACCTGATTACGAACCTCTGCCTGCCCTGCCTCCGAGCCTGTCTGCCTTCCTGTACCTGTCTGACTCTGACCTGATCAGAACCCTCTGCCTGCCCTGCCTCAGAGCCTGTCTGACTTCCTGTACCTGTCTGACTCGGACCTGATTACGAACCCTCTGCCTGTCCTCAACCTGCCCTCTGCCTGCCCCGTGTTTCTAATAAATCATCTGAGAACTGTACTCTCCGCCTCCTGTGTCTGCATCTGGTCATATCCTGAGTCGTGATAATGTCAGTGTTGATGTCAGTGAGACGACTGGTCTATAATCACTGCTATTTACTGGCACTGGTAATTACCTGCATGCTTAGATCAATGGGACAGCACACACACACTGGGAAACAGTGGGACGGCACTGTTGTTCATCTGAATTGCTTTTACTGTTTGGAATGATAGAAAATTACACTTTGGTTCATTCAAGCTATTCTATTCAATTTGTCTGAAATCAAATAATGACCTTGACCGATCAATGGGATTTTTTTTTTATTGAATGAAAGCTTCTAAATTGCTTTAATCATAGCGTTGGATGCTATGTGGCGGCAGCAACCTATCAGCAAAGTTGGAGGCGTGGCTTATTGGGGGCATGTTATTCCAATGTATTTATTCTGTTGTAATTGTTTTTCAGGGTTTAACTTGTACACTGCCAGCACTGAGTTTGTGACGATACTTGTATAAGTGCATACTGGTCTATTGTGCCTTCAATATTGCACAGGAGTTTGTCATAGTGTGGCCATACTCAAATCTTTTCTTACTGCCTCCCAGTCTGTTATCTCAAACACCCCTCTGTCCAAACCATAGGATGTAATGGTGCTTTGGAGGCGTGGAGAGTTTACTGTTGTGATGAAGCTGTCAAACCTCTCTGTTCACCTCCACACACTCACACTGTGTCAGCATTCATTACTCATTTGTATGGCCATCAAACCATCTGAGAGATCTGTACTGCACACACTGTGCACAGACACACACATAGACTTGCATGCACACACACGTATTGTATTCATAAGGTTAAATCAGAACTTTCACCCAAACACTAATTGAAGACCCAGCAGTATTTCCTGCTGATTAGTTATGTATATTGTATAGATAGGAGAGAGGGAGGGGGGGGGGGGGGGGTATAGAGATCAGAAATCAGCTCAATATAATTTAAGAATACATATAATCAAACCACTTCTGAGAATATTGGAACACACTAAACAAACAACCACATGAAGAGCTATCTATCGAAAATGGAGATGTTTGGATTAACCACTTCTCCAACCTCTTTGGCCATATAACAAAGAACAAACAGCTAAAACATATACATGATCATTTACTAAACATAGAATCAGCTTCCAGACTACCAGACTACCGGAACCCACTGGAGTCTCCAATTACGTTGAATGAACTACAGGACAAAATATTAACTTTCCAACCCGAAAAGGCCTGGTGGTATCCTAAATTATAAATTATACAGACCACAAATTCAAACTGGCTATATTTCAACTCTTTACCACTATCCTTCGCTCTGGCATCTTCCCCAATATTTGGAACCAAGGCTTGATCAGCCCAATCCACAAAGATTTTGACAGATTTGACCCCAATAACTAGTGTGGATTTGTGTCAACAGAAACCTCAGGAAAATAGTCTGCATCATCATTAAAAAACAAGAGCAAATGTCAAATTGGCTTTTTACAAAATTACAGTATGACAGACTATGTATACACACTGCACACCCTGACGGACAAACAAACAAATGAAAACAAACAGCAAAGTCTTCTTATACTTTGTTGATTTCAAAAAAGCTTTTGAATCAATTTGGCATGATAACCAGCTATATAAATGTATGGAAAGTGGTGTTAGGGGAAAACATATGACATTGTAAAATCAGTGTATACAAACAGTGTTTGGTTAAAATTGGCACAAAACACACCGATTTCTTTCCTCCTGGTAGGGAGGTCAGACAGGGATACAGCTTGAGCCCCACCCTCTTCAACATATCTTGTATCAATTGGCGAGGGCACTAGAACCAACTAGCTCTCACAGTCTCACACCACAATTAGACGTTTTTTGCAAAAGTTGTTGCAAACGTCAAATTTCAAAATGTCTATGATTAAGTTTAGGCATTAACTCTGAATGGTTAAGGTTACAGGTTGACTACACCGCTCGCGTCGCGTGCGCGAGCGTTGTAAAATAAATTTAGAAATCTATATTATTCAATTATTGCACCCACACAGCTCGCGCGTGCCAACGAGCATCTGCATTGCCACGGGCTAAAATAGAAGTCAGTTCTATTTGTGACGCAGATCGGTCTGCAAGTCCTGCCTCTCCCATCTCCTCATTGGTTTATAGAAGCAGGTACCCATCTCCTCATTGGTTATACCCACGTGGGTGACTGAAAGACGAACGAGGTCAGTGGCGGTAATGCACCTAATTTATGAAAGTTGCCAATCGCAATATAAAGTCAAGAGAAGAAAAGGAGTAGGAGGAGGAGAGATGACTAGAAACGATTTGGTTGGCTGTTTTATGTGTGGATTAATTGTCAGAGTAGAGGACCTTGTGCATTTCAGGTAAAATAACAACTCAATGTTTATATCCCAGGACAAATTATCTAGCAACAGCAAGCTATCTAAATAGGACAAATTAGCTAGCAAGTGCAAGCTAGCTAGCTAAATTGCCATAAATGTTTAATGCTTTTCGACCTGTCCCCAAATTAATGTAATTGGTTCAGAGTTTGTTTTGATATTTTAACATGCGTGTCGTGGTCGCGTTTGGTGTGGGGAGATTAATTAATTAAATGAATTTATCTTGGTGTGGGGAGATAAATTAATGCACGATGGCACACACGTGCAGCCGGTTTGGGTTCCGTGTTAGGGTTAAGGTTTGGGTTCCGTGTTAGGGTTAAGGTTTGGGTTCCGTGTTAGGGTTAAGGTTTGCGATAGGCTTAAAACAAAGATCTCAAAAACAACTTTC